>NW_016159850.1:20472-51264 GCF_001687245.7 Rhagoletis zephyria | reverse complement strand
GTTCTACCAATTTGTACCAAACTCGGTATGGTTATTGTACTTGCCACGTGTAAGCAAAACGTTGAAAATTATTGAAATCGGACTAAAATAACGGCCGATTCTCATATAACGGTAAATTTAAGAAATGCTTGAAACTTCAATATTTCGAAATTTAAGGACGCTAATTTACTCAGAATTGATACACACCGGCTTACCATCTAGCGGTAGGTTTCGGAAAGGTGAAAAAACATATATTTAATACTTGCGCCGGGTATTTAATGTTCGGCTCCGCCCGAACTTAGACTTTCTTACTTGTTAAAGTGTATGTTTATGCCTGTTTGCATGTCGGAGTATTTGATCTACGGATTATTGATGTTACATTAAATAGGTAAGCCACTCTCCTAAAGTTTGCGAGAGCGGACTTTGGGAAAGATAATATCCTATACTCTAGGAACAGGAACAAGCTAGGCTGCCACTAGTGCCATTCCCCAGAGGTGATATGCACAGAGTAGTGGTCTTCGAAAGAAGTTTCAAGTCAATATATACGGCAAGGCGACCGGGAGTACCTATATTTTGGAGGCAAACGTTTAGGCGAGCACTGTACAGTAGTACACAGACGACTCTAAGATCCCTGAGAGTATTAGATCAGGCGTGATCTAAGTGATAGTCAGTCGGCAACTATGGCCAACTCCTCTTTGGTCCTGGAGAGCATCGAGAAGCTTAATGCCCTTTCTGAGGACAATACTATCCAGCTACTATGAATAACAAGGCGCATGTGAGTCGAAGTAAATGAAGAAGCCTCGACCCCGTTAAGACCGGAGCCCATCCTTGCGGTGGATCCCAGTACGACAAAGGAGGTGCCCGAATAGCAAAATGAGGTTACTGCAATGACGTAACATCGTCAAAATCTTATTAGGGGCTACAATCGAAATAGATGCAGGCTGCATATAAATCTGCCCAAGTAAACGCCAAGAATTATTACATGTATTTTGACGGGCCATTGCAGGCTTAGAGGCCACTTGTATAATTTGGGGATCTGGTAAAGAGATCTAGTCACTTTTGTGACTCCGCCAAAGAGACATCAGGGCAACTTCTCCTAGAGCGCAAGGCCGTACATATATATATGGTCAAGAGATTCTAAAATTCATAGCGCTGGTTTCTCCAACTCAACTTAGTTTGGCAATTTTTTGGACTTATTCATATTCACCATTTAGGCTAAGCCAAAAATTAGCCTAGGTTTTGATAAGCTTAACTAAGCTTTGACTAAGTCCAAAAACTGGTTAAACTAAGTTAAGTTCAGTTGAAGAAACCAGCCCATAGAATCTGGGCCTAGATTCAGTGTTGTGACAAGCTGAGGGCACAATACACCTACTGATACCAGTGCTTCGCCTATTCATATCTATATATCTATCTATGACTTGACAAGAGATATGCTTGAAATACCAAAGTCCGGAGAAGACGAACATCTATAAGTTATTATAACGTGGATTTTTCAGCCCGATCAATATATTTCTTCAAAGCAAGCATGTATGTAACTATTTTCATCGACAACTAAGCAGCCGCTAAGATAGTGATGGCTATAATGGCAAACTCGGTTTGTGATCGGCTATGCAAGAATATTCTGAATATTCTTGTAACTGAATGCAACTGCAAATCGTTCTGTCGTTGTAAACTAATGGCAAAACCTTCGACCTTCGGTTGATGAAGTTGAACGAATAATCGACGCATTCAAATACCAGTAACCGATCATTTAAGCACAAGAGCTGGGAAGTGACTTAGGCCACTCTCAAAATAAACGGCTCATATATTTACACGGTTTAATTTCCATATGCCCTTTATTTAATTTTTTTTTTAGTCTATTGGCGAATACGAGACTTTGGATGGTTAGGAGTTGCCAACATTGGTTCGCACCATAATCAGTTTTAATTTCTAAAATCAATTATTATTCGTGATTTTTTAAGACTTTTTTTTTCTTATCCCGATAGTATTAATCTCATTTCTCGCTCGTTTTAGCTAATGGCGACTTCAGTTACAGTTTATAGTATTTCCTCCTTCCGCTTCGTTGGTTATTTCCAGTAACCCGTTGTCTTTGCTAAGTTCGTTAATCGACATACAGGCAAGGAAATTTTGGACCTCTTTATCGATCGCCTTGGAGTAATTCCAAATCAAGTTGGTCCCAAGACACAGTGAAATTGCAGGAATGTATTGGCTAGGCAGAGAGTGCTTGAGGTCATTTCACTGGACATAGGGTGTATCTTGGACAACTTCTGTACAGGTGGGCTTATAGACGTTTCAGCGGCCGCTGACATTCAAACTTGCAGACGGTTGAATACCATGCAGACATTCTTGGGATTAGTTAATGAAAAGCAGCCGATGGAGGTCGAGAAGCCTGTGTAGACAAATGGGATGAGATCAAAGTTAACCTAGGACTATCATAGTCAACTATGAAACAGATGATTCTTATAGAAGATCTCGCCATCTAAACATCTCGGTGATTTCGGACATCTACTGATGGCATTCCAAGGATGGTTATAGGTCTGGAACGAATCTCACAAAGTCCCTCAGAAATGTGCCATTTAAACTGTTCTAAAGCGTCTCGGGGCCGCAATGGCTGTTACGCGAGATGTTAAGTTTTATAACAGACCCAAGGTCTATGATCAAATATAGAGAGCTTCATATACATATATCTATTCAAAATCCAATTATGTATTTCCAAAAAAAGAGCCCGTCAAATATTTATTCTTAAATCTTACCGTCTTGTGTCATCACTCATGACCTAGGTGAATTATAGTTTTTATTAAGAATTATTTGAACTTTAATCTAACCACCACAAAATGACAAACAAATCATATTAGTGGCGATAATTCTTCATCATCCGCATTTATTAATATTCATTTACGTCTCCATCTCCTCCTGTAATAAGATACTATGATCCCAAGTCTATTCGCAATACTCACTGTCCCATTAAATCTTCGAAATTACCTTCATAACAAAAATCAATACCCTGCCAATTGTGGGCAAATTTATTCAAGTCCAACTCAATAGTAGCCAATTCTGATTGTTGCCAGCAGCCAGCAGCTAGCTAACTTGCCACACAATTCCATGCAGAGTTGCTGTCCATTGCTCCAGTAGCATATGTGCGTTGCGTCCGTTTCACTGAATCTGCTGATAGGTTTAACCTTTTTTTCCTTAGCTGCCTGCCATTTGGCATTCGGCATTTATGTAGACATTTTTAGGGTAATACATTATTTCCAGGTGATTAGCTGCGTGTCCATGCCTTCCGCATCAATGGATTTTCGGGTTCGCTACGCAAGGCCTGTGTGCCAAAAGGATTTCAAAAGAAAAATCCACAAGAACTAAAGGAAACAAATTTTCTGTTTTTTTTTTTGCAATACTCTCCGCGTCGATTTGCAATATTACCTACGTTGCCTAAAAAATTTACATTTACATACATTTGTATGTAAGTTTGTTTGTATCTATTTACATGCCAGTAGGGATATGTACTATGTGTGAAGCAATGTTTCTTGCTTAACATTTGCATTTCGCTAGCTGCTTTTTAGCTGGCTGCTGCCTGATCGTTTATCCACACGCTTGACTGGGTTTTCACACATCAGCGCCGTAGAGAGTTAGCTCATTGGGATGCGCTGGGAAGCAAATCATTAGCTGCTTGTAGGAAATTGAATATAGTCTGGTAGGTATTGGCATGCCCATGCGTACATACAAACGTACATAGGTGTCGATTTAAATAAATATAAATATAGGTAAATATGCATTTATTATATGCCTGGCAGTGTTCGCGATTTTAGCTGAAGATGTACTCAATCGGTTTGGTTTTCTTCGTGACGGTGCTAGGCCTTCTTCTACTCGGCCTTAGACAGCGTTAAGCTTTTCGGACTCGATTAACACCTATTAGGACTCTATTTTGCACTTGCGCTCATTTCCAGGATGGACACCATGTTTATTTTTATGTTTGTTTTTTACGCATATTTCCTTAAAAACTCTCCAAAAGCTTATCAATCGGTTTCGCTTATTCGACAATTGTCTATGGTGTCTAGGCTAAATTAGGTTGCAATGGCTGTCCTCCTTCAGATCCTAGGTGAAACGGTTACGTTGCGATCGCATCGAGTGATTTGGGAGAGATTGTTTTTGTCCGATTTGAGTCTGAAATCCTCTCCTAAATTTAGCCAAAGATGAACAGTGACAGAGAAAGTAATCGATGTTGGCGAGGTTCTCGTTGGTGAAGCTTCAGCGAGCATCTAGGCCCATTCCTTTTTCCCGTTCATTTATCGACAGAATTAATATATTAAAACGATTGTAAAATATTAGAGTTACACTGGAGTTGAAGAGTTTTTTGAACAAATGTCTAGGATTTTGTAATAACCGAACCTGGTGACTGCGCTTTAGAGGTTTGTGAGCTCTGCTCTTTTCACTGCCCAATCCAGCTGAGGATAGCCACACATCTCCAATTAGATGCGGTCCAATGATTATCTTATAGTATGCATTTCCAACAGCCATTGATAGGCATCTACCAACTCCTCTTCATAACATAATCTGATGCTAACAGCAATTTAAAAAATCTGATTAAATGCGGGGCATGTGAGAGAGGAGGAGGATTAGATACCCTGTGAGAAAACTGGATTTGGTTAGACTCCAAATATAGATGTAATATCTAGCGAAAGGATAGCCAAAAAGGGCGGCCTCTTCAAGGTTTACCCAGGCGAGCATTTCAAGTCTCGAAGATGACCGAAAACGGTTCCATCCGCACAAGGACATACTACGATGTGTCTTACTTCGTCAGTTCGTCAGCGACCTCGATTTCTTTGACTCCTGTGACCTGTTACCTAGTCCCGAGTTTTTCGTTGCAAACAGGAAAAGAGTGTCGAAACACTACGCGAAGAGCCTGGCGCTGATCATTCTATTGGAGAGGACCCGGATGGAAATATACTTAACTACTTATAAACATTTCCTTTGAATCCGTTTTAAGGTTCAAAAAAACAGGTCGAGATTATTACCACCTCGACCTGAAAGACTGTGACCCATTTGTCTATTGAAACATAAACACCAGCACATTTGCTTTCGACCATCATTGAAGCGTCTGTGTAGCAATGTATGTACATATTAGAGATGAGCACGGGACTACATATTAAATCCCGACCCCGCCCATCCCGACATTCGATTTTTAAGTCACGAACCCGGCCAACCCGACGTTTTTCAGAATTGTACCGCGGGTCCCGTGGGTCCCGAAATCTGTTTCTAAAGCAGGCTACAAACGGACAACAAATTGAAACGATCGGTTGAGATTTCAACGTGTGTGGCGTGGTTTACAAACCGATCGAAGGTTGTCAAAACTGTTCATGTCTTTCAAATTAATTTTAAATAATAAAAAAAAAATTGTGAAATATCTGGTATCTCCGATTATTTTGTTTTGCTTTGCTGTTCGTTTTCGTCTCAATAAAACATTAAAAGTGCAATATTTCCAACATCGTTTTAAGGAAGATTTTTGTGTGTGCGGCGTTGCGGTTTCATCGGGAATGTCGGGAAAGGATTTTGGGCCCGTCCCGCCCGCCATATGTTTACAGATCTTCCCGATACCGCCCATCCCGTCCAATTTTAAATCAGTACCGTGGGTCCCCTAGGTTCCGCTATCCCGCGCCCTTCTCTAGTACATATCTCTCTATCTGCGATTTTGACGTAGAATTTTCCCTAACCTTCTTAGATACTATTGCTTATTCACATGAAGAGTACCGCTGCTGTTTGCACAAAAGTATGGAGAGGTCTTCATGCCAGTAGCGACTCTAGGGCCATGGTTTAACAAGTTGTCAGGCTTCTACAGACACACGTGGTTCCGGCATCTTAACTAAGAGTTTTGTCTAGATGGGAATTGGGAGGATCAAGCAATTTTGCGACGGTCTTAAGAAGGGGACACATGAAACTAATAAATTTGTATTATTATTGGAATGCCTTGCCTCCTTAGGAGTCCTGTCGCACTGGAAGCCACCTTCCATGGAATTTTATGCAAGCGGTAGGTCTCAAGCAGAGTCACTATTCTCTCTTATTGGTGCCAGCCCTGTTACTCGCTACTCCGATTTTAAATTAACCTATATATGTACGTACATATGTAGGCTGATAACCTTGTATTGAAAATAAAAGTTTCGGCTCTATTCATTAAAAAAATAATAATAGTTAAAGTTTAATTTTGAAATACAATTATCGAAGCAAAAAAAAATAAAAATAAGTAGTTACATTATTTTCAATTAAAACAGCATTCTACTCGTACAATTATAGAAGCAAAAAAACAAACACAATACTTTACTCCATTTTCCAAAACAAACTTTTCCAACTTCCTTACACGACACTTAATACCTTAAAACTTCCGCAGTTGTTACCTGTTGCGAAAAGTGCAGAAAAACTCGGAGGCGCACAGCTTGATTTCTACACTCCATGTCTGCCGGCTGCCAGCAGCAGTACTTTCGCAGCATTTACTCATATGAGATTTATTTTTTTCCGGTATGTTCGCGTATGCACCTCAGTTCTGTCGACATACAAAAGTTAAATTTAATTAAAAAAGTTTGGCATTACTAGCGCAAAAGTATGTAATAAGCACGCATGCCACACGAACCGCCGCAGCCGCAGCCGCAGCTAAAGTCGCGGCGCTTTCCATAACCGCAGCCAGCGCACAGAAACTTCATGCAGCTGATAATGCGAAACGGACTAAGGGCACATAACTGCCCAGTGGGAAAAGTAGTACTGCATTACATGCGTGATAAATAATTTAATGCTTTTCTTATGAGTTTTAGATTCTATTACTGATTAATAAAAAAAAGTCATATGAAATCGCATGCCCCACTTTTCTTAGGACGTCGAATGTGAAAACGGCCTTTTTACTGATTATTTTTTTCGATTACCATACATTACATTTTTCCCACTGGGTACTTACATATGATTGCAATGTGTACTTGCTAGAGCGTGTGGGTGGGCGCGACTACTGGCGCGCTTGTTTGGTATTTTGTTAAAAAAATTCACCTTCAACAAATATTCTGCTTTTATTTCAATGCTGATTTATTTTTTTTTTGAATTTACCATTTCCTATTTTATAGTTCTCTTGCTCTGCTGTTATCCTGCAGGCTATATCCTCTGCTCTATGTTGCCATGTTACGTGCCATAATCTGGCTCGTCGCTTACTTGCCACAAAAATGTGTGCGCTTGCGCCTTTTAATTGACTTGCAAAAAGCAAAGTTATGCAAAGTTTCAAAAAATAAAGAAGTCGGGGGAAAAAAACTATGAAAAGCCGTTGAAATAATTGATTAAGTAGTTTAAGAGGAATAATTGCTAATTTATGAAAGGAGCGTTAGTGGTTTAAAGCGGCATTGTGAGGAAAACAAATTTCAATTAGAACTCTTAAAACGAGTCACGGGCAGGAGGAGATAAAGTCTTCGTGAATAAAAAAATTATTTATTGACACACACCTTGTGCTTGCTTAGATATAAAGCAAATTTTTTCTAGGTAGGCACTATTTACCTTCTCATTTAGGAATCTAATTTTATTATAGGCAAAGATAGGTACGTGCAATTGTAGTCACGTAAGCCTTACCACCACTTTTTTTTTAATAGGGTAGAATTTCGTTGATTTACATTTTTTTTTAATATAGTTCACACTGTTACAAAAACGATATAAATAACAGTTTTAAAATTTATACAAAATTTAGAAAAATTCATAAAATTTTCATCAAAATTTCAAACTTATTAATAAAAACCTTTTAGCAACATTTCCCCCCTTAATTCACCACAACTGAACTCATCACACCTGTTCCCACCACAACTCACCTAAGCTCACCACACTTCAATACGTCTCAGCTCAATTTGGGAGCTATTTCAGGATTTTAGAGATATGTGAGATTCTCGGGACTAAAACAGGATTTTCAACACTATTTCGGTATTCTTAAGACTATTTCGGGATTACCGGGACCATTTCATGATTTTCGAGACTATTTTGGAATTTTTGTTATATTTATGGATCTTTATATCGATATATTTATCGAAAAATTTATAAATTTTGCAATCTTTATATTTTTCAATATTGTTATCCATATAATAATTAATACTGTCATGATATTGTTGACGATATACAAATCGATATTTCTTGATATATTTATCGATATAATGAACGATAGTCTTTTGGTATATTTATCGATATATTTAGAGTTATACATATTTAGTCTCGAAAAAACGAGGTATCCTCTAGAATTCTAAGAATCTCGAAGCAGTCTCGAAAATATCGAGATAGCTCCGAGAACCCTCATTTCCTCGAAGTAGTTGCGAAAGTCGAAAAATAGCCCCGAACATCCTGAAATAGTTACCGCGAAGTAGTCCTGAAACCTCCGAAGAAGTGTCGAATATTCCGAAGAAGTCTCGGAAATTCCGAAATAGTCCCAAAAGTCCTAAAAATCCCGAAGTAGTCTCGGAAATTCCGCAAATGTCTCGAGAATCCATAAACATTTCCGAGAGTCCTTAAAATCCGCGAAGTCTCGAAGTAAAGTAAAGTGAAAATTTCGAAATAGTCGCTAGAATACCGAGAATCCTGAAATACCCCCAAAAGTACCGAGGTAGCGCCGAAAATACCGAAAAGGTCTCTAAAATCTCGATATTGTCTCGGAAATCCTGAAATATTTTGAATCTCGAAATTCTCGTAAATAAAAAGTATTTAGTATATAATCAAGTCATAAGTACTAAGTGTATGTACATATATCCAGTATTTAGTGCAGCCAAAGTCTCAAAGTACTTCTGTACGCCTTGTTACGTTAGGTGAAGCTAACTAAATAATTTTAGACTTAGTACTTAGCAATGTGAAAATAAGTAAGTACTAGCATACTCGGTATGTAGTAACATCCAAAATACCTAAGTAAATAGTACTTTGGTATTTACTACAACATAAATACCAAAATACTTTTATACTTAATACTTAGTAAATACTTACAATTTTCCCCATCACTACTTTAAACTATATTAATAGACATAATTCTACCTTATTTCTTTAAGCGTTGGTAAGTTTTGCATGGCCACAAGTGTACACACAAAATTTGCTCGATTTACTTTCATGAACGAAATTTTCACTTTTATTACATCAATTTCACAGATTGTAATATGTCACAACATTTCATGCCATATTTCCTTCACTGCTAGCTAGTCAGGTCATGAATGGGTAGATATATTTCCTGCGTACACCTCAAATGACTAGGGTTACCAAGAAATATTTATATTGAAACACGAAAATATTTGTGAAATCATTAAAAGAGAGAGCGCATCATTACGGAACCAGTGTCTTCAATTTCAGCTGAAATATACCGATAGTGGTAGCTTCAGCACCTCAAACAAAGTCGGTTCAAAATGAAGTCTCGAAAACCTAACGAAGCTGTTCTTCAGCAACACTTGAGGTCTTTCATTAGCTTGATTGTCGCTGGAATTAGTTAGAGTTTACCTCAAAATCCAAGTGTATTCTTTGCATCGGCCGTAAGGTCCCAAATTTCTGCCCTACAATAATTCGTAACGGGTTTCCAAACTTTCTTTCAAGTGAAGGCGATCTCGGCACCTATGAGGAATATTGCTATTCGTATTTGTAATTTTGCAGTTGAACCAATTTTGATGAGTGGCTGTGACAAAAAATGTGTCGCATTTTCATACTTTTTAGTGCTAAGTGTTCCTATCGGACCACACTATTTTCATCGGTTAAAAAACTTACCTGTCTCTCTTTCGTAACTCTCGGTCGTGACCCTAAGTAAGGGTGTCGTCGAGCCAAGTGCTGTATTGTTGTTGTAGCAATTACTTATGCCTGCATAGGATCAGTGAATCCTTCAACTATGGGTAGGCCCACTAAACGCTCTGCTTTGGAGAGGAGTGGTAGTTGAATGGATTTAAGGTGGCATTTAAAAATATTGATAGCGTCATGAGGGGAATATTGAAATGTGGGGCATACCTTTGGTATCTCTGGGTCGAGTCTATATAGTTGTGAGTCTAACCATCTAAAATATGCAGGCCGTAGTAGCGGCAAAGTAACGCGACTCTTTCGGGGTAACTGAACTGGTCACTTTATGTATTGTTATTTGGCAACCCTCTGCACTTCATTTACTCATCACTTCCTAGATATTTTTTAGAAGCCAGCAAACCGGATAAGCGCCATAACCATTTATGCAGAAACCCATATAACTGAACAGGCAAATTCATAGGCTACGAAAACACATTCAAACATTTTCATGCTGACCCTGCAGGAAATGGGGCTAGTCTGTAGCTAACTTTTAACTAGCCAGAGGCTACTAATTGAAACTTTTTGTTTCTTATTTCCTTCGGCCGTAACTAACTACTTTGAAGGACGATGGCATAAAAAAAGTGAAAACTCTGTAATAGCTGTCAACTAACTTATAACTAACTACTTTTGGGCATAAAATATCCATATACTTACTTATATCAATTTCTGTAACAGCCAGTTTCACCAAACTATTTAAGTGGAAATTAACTTTAATTTAATTTTGTATTTAATTCTCATTTAAATAATTTTCAGTTTCAATAAACTATTCCTTTAAGTGAGTAAAAAGTGGTTGTAAAACAGACTAGGACTAGCTTTCCCTTTCATTTGTACTGAGAGCTTTTGAAAGCTTTGGCACGCTGTGGTGTAAAAGCAGGGCTGGTATACAAGTAAGCAGCAGTTACGCAATGATCAGGTGGTTAAACGTGTAACACCTCTGAGTGTGGTTATTCTGATTTAACTTTTATTTAAGTGCAGATCATAGGTCACTTAAATCAAAATTAAAATTGATTGGTGAAACCGAAATTAAAGTAATTTTCACTTAAATAATTTGGTGAAACTGGCTGTTAGTTGGTTTTTTTAGATAATTAAAAATGAGTTAAAAAAGTTGGTTATTTTTTACCAATTGATATTTTTTTTCTGCAGGGGACTTACCATTTTGTGTGTGTGTGTGTGCTAAAAAATATATTTGTAAGTTTATGAGCCAACTAACCAACCTGTTTGCCTCAATTCTCCATAGCTTGTGGCGCTACCGACCACCGACTTTGGCCACCTCCTCTTCGCCCAGCGTACACGCGATGTCAGCTTGTCACCACAGCCGTAAACTATTTTGTTAACATTATTCAAGCATAAACGACGATGATTACAAAATGACTGCGCTTTTTTGTAGCTCCATTTATTTATTTTTTGTTGTTTTAGGTGTTTTTTTTTTTGTTTTGGTTGACTTCTCGCCATTCTCGTACCGAGAGTGCGCGCAACGAAGCGCTGTGCTGTTTTTTTCGCCTGTCGCAAAAGGGTTACGAGCGCTTTTTTCCTGCTTTTATTGCTTTTGTTTTCATTTAAACGTTTCGGCTATTTTTTGGCGCTTTCCCCATTTACGGCAAATGCAGCACAATTGTGCCGCCATGTAAATGGGAAATGTGTTAAGGAAGGACGCGACAATTACATACGCCGGTTGAAAGGCGCAGGTGACTGGTGACAACCCTCGGCATTGCTCAGCTCCAACCTCAAATATTTTGCCATACATTTGTTTATGTTACCATGGCGTGTATTTTTAAGCGCTGCTGTTTTTTTTTTGCTGTTATCTGTCTGTGTGGTTGCGTGTGTGTGTCTGTCTGTCTCTGGCCTACGACTTGTTCACCCGTCTAGACAGTCATTGCCAAACCCACTTGCGACTGTTGGCTCAGCACTCAGGTAAAACTAATGCGAATGGGGTCCGAACTAAATCACCGTTAGGGTAGCAGAATGTCACAGTACTGCGATGGCTCTACCAACAATCATCTACTACACTTTCTAACATTTTTTAACCACACTTCCTACACTGTTCTATTTACATAGCGACGCTTTTGGTGTCTCTCTCCTTGGCCAACTTAGGCTAGTGGCAGGTAGCTTTGGTGCAGTGTGTCGCTACGTTGCGCCCTTCGAATAGTTATAAATTTTGCAATGAATTTATCACCCAATTAGTTTTAACAGCTTTACCAGCGTTGTGCTGTTCTAACTACTCGTCCTTTTCTACTGCTGTGTATGTCGTCCTGCGGTTACCGTTACGAGTTGCTGTTATGGCCATTGGTGCAATGGTGTCACCGCCACTAACCTCGTTGACGTTTGATGTATAGATATCTAATGCCTATGCACACTCATACATACACATATATGTATATATGCAGGAACCTACATTTACAGCTACATATCCTTTTGCACAACTCCACCAAAATATATACTTCTATTGGTGTAGCAGCGTCGTTTCGCTGCAGGTGCACACTTCCAGTTGGCCATTTAGGCGCAATTAACCCTTTTGACATTTTGGCTTTGTTAGCGTAAACTAAATAATGGTTGGCGAATATTAGTTTGATTGAGAGTCAACTTTGTATGAAATATTTATTTTATGTCCATACCTGCGGCAGGATTATGAGTTCCATATATTGCTTGAATTTGTTTGAAAATAACAATGGAAACATAACAATAGATTGATGAATGGAAAGAGGATAAAAATGTGAATGGCGTTGGTTGAAAAATTGGCAGCAATTTAGTAAAATAAACATTTTTGTAAAAATTGTAGAAAATCTTGCAGCTAAATGGGTGGATAGATTTAGTAGCATGGCATAATCCGCTGGCAAAAAAAAACTTTCTAAGTAGCATAATAATAACTATTGACGGGCTGGACGCTAACAGGAATACAGCGTAGGACGTAGTCCATAACGAGGCTCGACAACTTGGCGTCGATTCTCACCCAGTATTGCTGAATGAATACCGGTTTCTTGGAGTCATCGTCGACAATGCCCATCGGTAAGCCGTCTTTGGCAACGTCAATAAAGTGGCACTGCAGCGAGCTATAATCAGACGAAGTAGCCTGTTTAGGCTTCTGGGTCTATTTTGTGCTTGGCCGGTACAGCTGTCGTTTGCGGAACGATTTCTCTTTTGAGATTCGCTCTTCGATTTGTATGATTTGATGGATTGGGGGTTTCCGATTATGTCTCTTCCTTAATCATCTGCTTGTTATATCCAGCACCCTTAAACTCAAACGAGCCGCCTGGAGCCGAATTGCTGGGCATTTTGTCCATCATCTAGGCTGCTCTCTGATCGTTGTACTCTGGTTGGCACTGCCGGCAGCTTTTGAGGAAGATGGAGGGTCTTTGCTGGTAGGCATGCCTTGTTTGGCATCCTTAGATACGGTTTGTTTGGCTGCTTGCGCTTCCGGTGTTTTATGGTTGGTATTACAGTTAGAAGTCGACGGCCCATACCGGGGGGTAGTACCAGGCTACAATATTAAAATTTACTGCACTTTGACTAAATGCTACTCTCACCTTTGTACACACCATTATAAAGACCAGAAGCCGAAAGATCTAATTTTTCTTGAAATTTGAACTCTAAGTTTGTGGCAATCGATTAAGCCCGTTATTTCCATATGGTGCCTCCCTCGGTCCTGCCGACGAATGTCGTGCATTTGTGATAGCTAAGACAATTAATATCTTCCCGTCTTTTTATGTCTGGGAACCTTCTATTGAAGGAACAACGTGTAAGCTAAGCTGAGGTGCCAAAAATATTTTTATATTCAACCAAAAATTTTCAATCAACAAAACCCCTTTTTCCAGTCATTGCAAGTTAGAACAAAACCAAAACGTCTGCAAAAATAATATTTAACATCAGCAAAAATCAATGAGTTGAGCTTCATGAAAAGCATTTTTCGCGTAAAATGGAAAGCGCGAAAGGAAAACTTGCAGTTGTAAAAATGTTTCACAAAAATGCTACTAAAAGATTCAAGCACTAAACGGTACATGGCATCAGCGTAAGAGTACAACAATAAACAGTGAACTAAATTTCACTTCAATCGATTGTGATTGCAATTGAAAAAAGGGAAATCAAGGAAAAAAGCATCTCTGTACTGGCAACACATGCACATACTTTGGGGGGTGTAAACGAGTGTCGATACTTCCATATCGATGTAGGTATAAGGGCATGTACGCTGAAGAGATGCCCTGTGTGAAAGCCACAAACTGATGGTAAAATTAATGACTTGCCCTTATGTATTATCTTTCCCGGTCTAGATAGTTCAATAGCTTAATAGTTTCTTTTCTACAAAAGAGTTGCATTTTGGACTAATGTTGGTCATGCTTTTGGGAGCACCCAAAACTCGTAATAGTTATAGTCCTTCCAAAAAACTAAATATTTCAAAATCAACATTGGAATGCAATGAAAATTTAATTTTCGGGCTAGCCTTATTTTGTCCCGATAGAACTAGTAGTTGAAGTGGGACCACTTCGGGTCCAGTTAATTTTTTGAAATTCTTGTTNAACTAAATATTTCAAAATCAACATTGGAATGCAATGAAAATTTAATTTTCAGGCTAGCCTTATTTTGTCCCGATAGAACTAGTAGTTGAAGTGGGACCACTTCGGGTCCAGTTAATTTTTTGAAATTCTTGTCTTGAACTAAAAATTTGTTTTCATTTAAAAAGGTTTTAGTTTGAAAATATTTTGAAGAAGGTTGCCATCTGTTTGAGAAGTTGAACTTAATAAAATTTTACATAAGTTTTATGAAATATTAAAATATGGGCATAAAACGAAAGAGTGTTAAAAAAATCTTTAGTCTGAATACATACTTAGAAAATTTCTAAGATGTCCAAAGCGGGTTGCCACCTGTATAAAACGTTAAATTCGAAATATTTAATGCGTTAAATAAATTATTAAGAGGTTGGTATCAATTGGAATTCGTTCGAAAAGGCTTCATTCCTAAATTAAATTTATAAGTGTTGCCACGTGTTTAAAAAAATCAAATTCAACTTAATCGATGACTTAATTGAAATTTGTATCCGAATTTCAGAGTAAAGAGATCTTAGTTTTAAAATAGTTTCCTAAACTAAATTTATAAGGGTTGCTACGTGTTTAAAAAACTCAAATTCAACTTAATCGATGACTTAATTGAAATTTGTATCCGAATTTCAGAGTAAAGAGATCTTAGTTTTAAAATAGTTTCCTAAACTAAATTTATAAGGGTTGCTACGTGTTTAAAAAACTCAAATTCAACTTAATCGATGACTTAATTGAAATTTGTATCCGAATTTCAGAGTAAAGAGATCTTAGTTTTAAAATAGTTTCCTAAACTAAATTTATAAGGGTTGCTACGTGTTTAAAAAACTCAAATTCAACTTAATCGATGACTTAATTGAAATTTGTATCCGAATTTCAGAGTAAAGAGATTTCAGTTGGAAAATAGTTTTAAAAAGTTTATGCACAAGTTATATGAAATACCAAAATATGGTTGTCAAAAGAAAGAATATTTTTGAGGTGTCTCTAGTGGGTTGCCACTTGTTTACAAAGTTTAATGCAATTTATTTAATAAGTTAAATGAATTAAAAAAAAAAAATAGTATCAATCTAAATGGGTTTGACAAATTTCCGAACTATTTAGAAGTGTTGTCACGTATTTAAAAAAATCAAGTTCAACTTCATTCATCAATTAATTGAAATTTGTATACCAATGTCAGACGAAAGAGATTCGAGAGGATTTATGATTGAAAATAATTGTGAAAAGGGTTGCCACCTGTTTCATAAGTCGAATTTAGTTAACTTATACACAAGATATGTATACGATATATTTAAATATGGCCATCAAACAAGGGAGCCTTATTAAAGCTTTAGTTTAAATATAATTTTGTTTTCCAACTTTCCTAGAGGGCATGTGTATAGATTTACTCGCGCCAGTGAACGTTTGCAATTGCTTGCAATCCACACTCAGCAGCATTGATTTACATTTTAATGCTATTATATGAAGGTGGCTGCTGCAGCGAAAATGAACAAAAAATAAATAAAAAATGAAAGACTGCAAATTTTCTGGGGTGTTGCTTTCTCCCCCACTGGAAAATCCAGAAAGTGCCATATACCACACATTAAAGCTTGGCTGTCGCACAACATGTCACCCTCACCCACTTCCAAATTTGACTTCATCTTCTTTTTTTTCTTCCCGTTTTTGTGTTCTTGGCGCACCCACTTGACTTTCATATCCTGTTTGCATGCTTATTTGATTATGTGTTGTCGTTATTGCATTTCTTGTTCTCACTCTACCTTCTTAATCTATGCATGTATGTATGTAACTTTTCATTATTGTTGTTTTTGTTGCTATAACATATTACTACAATTGTTGCTTTTTTGCTTGTTTGCTTCATACGAGACTGTTTTACTTTCGTTCCCATTTTTTCGCCGTCGTTTTTTGTCCTTCTCCATTATGTCAATTGCCGTTAGCTTGGTTCTGGTTTCGTTTGCTTTTGCTCGGAATAGTTTTCTAATATTCGCAATGATGTTTCTATTTGTTGCCCTTATTCCGTTTCACATATTTATTAGAGCGCTCTCACACGTTTGCTAGAATCCTCATTTCAATTTGCAATTGCGCACTTGATGAATGTACATAAAATGCTGATGGGGTAGGGGGTACCATTGGCTGGTATTGCCGAGAAGTGCAGGAAGGTCTATTAGAGAAAAATATTTGCTAGTGATTCAATCAAGGAAAGTAATCGGTTTGCTAGAACAGTAATGTAGTGCAAAATAGGAAAGGATATGTTAGATGGATGGAATAAGTTGGAAAAGGATAGGATAGATGGGCAAGAAAAGCTGGTCAACACACTAAGTTACGTGGCAGGTGCTGCAGTAAGACCTTTTTCATAACATAAAAGTCTGAAAATTATGTGCATATCTATGGACTCTCAGTGATCGGGGAAAATTTAGCACCGTTCTAGGTTTAGGTTCTCTTTCTTAAAGAAACTGCTTTATTTCATAAGGTTGTTGTATAAGATCGGCTGACTTCATAGCCTTTTCTGCTCTGTGAAGAACGACAAATCTTTTCAAGCGCTATTGTACGGGACAATTGACAGCAGGTGCCGCGGACGAAAAACCGTCACTGCAGTGACAGTCGACAGCTCCTAGATCTCTTTAAAAATTTCCAATAATGTAAAAAACCTGCAACGGACTTTGAACCCATGCGAATATCATTGGACTGTGGTGTTCAAGGGAAACCGAACTGACTGAAAAGGGCTGAATTTATTCAGAGCCAATTATAGTAGAATTTTTTAGGTATGCCAGGTGCGGCCCTTGAGAGGCGTTGTGGTGATATTGCCAACTGAAAAAGAGCCAGGTGTCTAAAAAAAACCAGACAGGAAAGTAGTTGGATATCTTCATTAACTGATAACGGGAGAGACCTGGTTGAACTCATAAGGTGATAAAATCCATGCGGAGAGCCCAAGGTGACCAAATAAGTCATGCATAGTGATGCTCCGATACCAATACTGGAGTACCTCTACCAAGTACTTAGTATTTTTTGTACTTCGATACGCGACTTACAAGTACTTTGTGGCTATTTCCAGCTCCATAAGTTTGCAAGAAGTTTATTTTGCCGGGATACATACCCTTTACACCCTATGTTTTTACCTTTCTCTATGCATATGTGCTTGGATATTTCAATTCGCCTCACCTTTACTTCTTTTAAACACCAATTACTTGCAATTCAAATAAGTATTCATTCTTCTCAAACAACAACAGCCATATGACCTAATTCTCGCACAAGAAGCCAGCCTCCAAAGCCAACGAGTACAACATTTGGACATCGGCATCAGCATCAGCAGCAGCAGCATCAGCATGTCGTACATTTAGCTAAGTATGTATGCAGAAGAAAAAGTAATCACGACAATTGACACAAATCACATTAAGGACACTAATGAAATTTCTGAGATCCTTAACGAATGTGAACGCGATGATTGATTTCACGCCAAAACGATTTCAATCAGCACTTCCGATTTTCTTAAATCGCGCAAACACACCCGGCAGACACATTCACTAGGAGGAATAAAGAGGACATTGCCAGCTCATGTAACATTCATAGTTCACAGTTGCTGCGTTCTTGCAACATTTGAGCGCTGAAGTTGGTGACGATAAAGAAGCAGAAATGCGGTGGAGTTTGACTTTACTCGAACAGCTGGCAGTTGAAGAGAAGTTGCTGCTGGTACACCCAAAGAAACAGTTTACACACACCAACGCAATGAGGCAACTCAACTACTTTTGGGGCGACGAACGGTACGGTGCTTAAGCAATCGCCACCCAGCACCCTAAAGAATTGATTGGTTATAGCGTCGCTGTCGCTGCTGCTGTTGCAATGTGTTCATTTCCGTTTTGGGAGAGGAATAAAAAAATATTGAAAAAAATTACGAATTTACGAAAATTTGTTGAAACGAGTTAGTAGGACCTGAAGAAAAATGCAGCGCATTGATTACAGCAGTGTAGCGGGGAGTGGGCGCAGAGTTGGGGTTGGATGGACATTGGGCTAGTTGCCACACTGATGCAGCACATTGGAACGACAAAATATGTGTATGTATGTAGCACACATGCACCACGCTCCGGACGACGAAGACTGCCTCCAAACACCCGCCGCGCGCTGCATAACAAATTGAGCAGCACACTGTGGCTGCAGCAGCAGCAGCAGCAGCGCAGGCATTGGCTGCTTTTCAACGCTGTCACATTTTGTTGACTGGAAAATCAACTGTAAAATGTGCGGGTGACATGCTGACACCAATGAACGACGTTGAAGTGAGCGCAGCGCCGCTGATACCAGCTACCCAGCTGCAGTGACATTCCTGCATCTTTCTGCCCACTGCTCTCCACTGCAGCTTCAATTGCCTTGCTATGTGCGCTGCGCTATTCATTCAAATGCTTTTGCTGTTCCATGAAATTATGAATGAAATGAATTGTGTGAAAAATTCAATATCACAATTTTTCTTAAACGTTTTACGGGTGGCACAGCGACACACATTCGTGCATTCGTGCATTCATAGCTGCATTGATTTTACTTAATTCATATTCTTCATGGGAATTTGTTGCAATTAATTGCTTGTCTTCTTCGCTTGCCAACTATTGCTGACATGCAGGCTGGCAGACAAACAGACAGACTGACTGGCGGGAAGAGGGACGGACGTATGGCAGCAGTTGATGCGCGCATAGCATCACAATTGGCGGCTGCGGTCGTCTGAGTGAGTGACGAGTGTAAGCGTTTTGGTCACACAATTTTAATTGGAGCACACGCCACTTTTAATTTGCTTTGGAAATCATGTAAGTCACAATTAATAACGGTTTGGTGAAAGGTCAGCAGCGTGGTGTTGAGTTTTGAAAGAAGTTGTAATTTCGAAATTGACAAAAATTAATTTTGACATTTGGAACAAAAAAATGATTGGTTTAAAAGGGTGATGCTTTGCTCTGGGGATGAAGAAATTTGTGTTCATTGTAATATTCGGATTGAATTATTCGATTTTATTTTATATTGATCTGAAGTTTTTTCTTAGGTTATGAAGCCTAAAGACGAAAATTATAAAGACGAAAATGAAAACATTGAGCAATTCATAAGAATTAGGGTATCTGAAAGTGTAAGAAAGTCACTAAAAATTTAGCTATCGAAAGTTCTAAAGTTATCGAAATTTATCGATGCATCAGAGTTGATAGTTTTTGAAATTTATCGGGTTATCCATGCTTCTGGAGTTATCGGAATGTATCGAAAATGATCAACAGTTATTGAATTTTCGAAACTTATCGAGGCAAAAACTTATTGGTGGAAATCTACCTTTAGTTATCAAGTTATTAGAATTTACGAATTGTCAAAATTTGCATAGTGAAGATGTCGGTACATATTTAATTATAAATACATATCGATTAATCGAAATTTATAGAGTTATCAAAGTTTATCGAGCTAACGAAATTTATCGAGTCACGGTAATTCATCGAGTCCTTTCCACTTATTGAGTTATCAATATTTATTGATTTATTGGAAAATGTCGGTTTATAGGATAGCAGGTTTTAAAATTTTCTAATTTTGTCGAGTTATTGAAATTTCTAGGGTTATATGTGTATAAGTTTATCGTGTTATCACTATTTATTCGATTATCGCATTTTATCTAGTCACCACATCGAGCTATGGAAATTTGTCAATAAATATAGACATTTAAGGAGCTATCAAAATTATTATCGAAATTTATAGAGTTATTCAATGTTTATCGACTTTTCGATATAAAATGAGATTTTCAAATATATGAGTTATCGAAATTTGTCGAGTACTAGAATCGCACAGTTATCGAAATTTATCGATAGCTATCAAAATTTTCCGAGTTGTCGGTTTAGTGGGTTTGAAGTTCATCAAGTTATCGATATTTATCACATCGTCGAAATTTATCGACTAATTGAAAGGATAACTTGATACGCAAGTTCATAAAGTCAGGTAAATTTGTCGAGCTATCGAAGATTATCGAGTTATAGACATTTATAAAGGTATCCAAATATATCGAGTTAAAGGAGTTTATTGAGGTTTTTCGAAAGATCTTCAAGTTCGTTGATAGGTAACATAAAGAGAGACTTCGAGAATCCAGTAGAGGAGGTGGCCTCAAACTACGGCCTATCGAGTTTCTAGGCAAACTTGGCCTAGTTGGGATCGAAAAAGGTCTCGAAACTTATATTCAAACATTAAAACAAAAAGGAAAAATATAAGTTTCCAAAAATTAACGAAACTAAAATTTTTTTTTCAAAATAACTTAATCAAAAAAGTAAAAAAATAAGTTTATTTTGAAAACAGTATAATCTAAAGATTAAGAGAAAATCAAATTAAGTAAAGGAAAAAATATTCGTTTCTAAAAATTAAAAAAAAAAAATATTTTAATTTTTAAAATAGTTTAGTCTAAAAATTCAATTAAGAAAGAAAAAAACAAATAAAGCGAGCAAATAAACTAAGCTCCAAAAAAATTAAATGAAATTAAAAAAAAAATCTTGTTTAAATTTTAATGAGAAAAGTAAACTAATTAAAAAAATACCTACCGAAAGATTTAATGAAATTAAAAAAAAAATATTTTTCTTTTTAAAACAATGAAATCTAAACAAAAAAAGTTGCGCTGCCCGATAACTTGATCGGATCTCTGTAATGGAACGGCGGTGCTCACTCGGCCATTGATATACAAGTGCTTACTGGAAAAATTGTTATTCATATGAAAGCTGGGAATGGAGCTTTTTTTGTAAGATTTTCGTGCCATAATGAACAAAGTCTTTCGAACTATTTTGCCTGCTGTCTTTTAATCATCTTACAAAGGACTTTCAACTATCTTTTCCAGAATTGCCCTGTTAGTTTGTTTACAAAATGACATGCTTTGGCTAATTAAATATAAACAAATTTTAATAATCTGCTTATTTTGGTTTCGAAATTCCGTTCTTGCGCAAAAAGACGGCGCATGCAAGAATTCAAAAAATTCTTTTAGCAAAATTCTTGAGTAGATGAAGGAAAAATCAGTGAAAAATTAGCTCAACAGCAAAGACTTCGCAGTCCAATTTGCATGAAATTCCACTTTAATAAAATGCTGACGACAACCCCAGAAAGCAAAAAACTCAAACGCGCACAAAACATTTGCCAATAAAATAAGCAGATGATGCACGAAATTTCTGCCAATAATCTACTAAATCACTCACGCAGCGAATAGAACTGAAATGCTTAACAAAAGTTGTTGTTCTTGTTGTGAGTGCGTGCGTGCTTTTCGTTCAAGAAAAGTAAAATTTGAAGAATTTGTGTAAGAAAATTGCAAACCGCTTAGGCAACATTAGGGGGGGGGACTGCTGCGACATGCCACAAAACAAGCCTTGCTTGAGTGGTTGCGCTCAATCAAGAGCGAAGAAAATGTACAAGAACAAAAACAAAATAAAAATAAAAACAACGAAAGGGTTTTAGAAATTTCTAAAGTATTTGTTGTAGTGCCTGTTTTTTCTTTTTGTTGTTTTTTTCTTTTCTTTCAGTTAACAATGAGGCTAATAAATTTTTACAAGTGCCACATAATCAACGTAAAAGCAAAAATTGCAAAAAAATAAAAACCATTCATGCCACACACATTTTTCTGGGTTTGCTTGCTGCTGTTGTTGCTACTTTTGTTTTGATGATTTGATTGGTCTCATTTATTTACGCGTTCATTCATACCCCAGCATGCTTACAAATCTTTGAAGGATTGCAGGCTCTATAAACTGGCTGGCTTACTAACACACTCACATGCCTACCTAGTTTAGTTTACCCCTCTTTCAGGAGGTAGAGTTAAATATTGGCATTTTTTTTGTCTTCCACTATGCGTAAAGGCTTTATTGTTTGCGCAACAAAAGCGCCAGGAGGGAGAGGTAGAGTAGCAGGCGAGCTGCCGTAGTCGACAATCGGCCAATTGCCATAAACCAGCCAGCGCTGCTTTTTCGAATGGAATGCCTACATACATACTATCGGGTGATTTTTTAAGAGCTTGATACCTTTTTTTTTAAAAAAAACGCATAAAATTTGCAAAATCTCATCGGTTCTTTATTTGAAACGTTAGATTGGTCCATGACATTTACTTTTTGAAGATAATTTCATTTAAATGTTGACCGCGGCTGCGTCTTAGGTGGTCCATTCGGAAAGTCCAATTTTGGGCAACTTTTTCGAGCATTTCGGCCGGAATAGCCCGAATTTCTTCGGAAATGTTGTCTTCCAAAGCTGGAATAGTTGCTGGCTTATTTCTGTAGACTTTAGACTTGACGTAGCCCCACAAAAAATAGTCTAAAGGCGTCAAATCGCATGATCTTGGTGGCCAACTTACCGGTCCATTTCTTGAGATGAATTGTTCTCCGAAGTTTTCCCTCAAAATGGCCATAGAATCGCGAGCTGTGTGGCATGTAGCGCCATCTTGTTGAAACCACATGTCAACCAAGTTCAGTTCTTCCATTTTTGGCAACAAAAAGTTTGTTAGCATCGAACGATAGCGATCGCCATTCACCGTAACGTTGCGTCCAACAGCATCTTTGAAAAAATACGGTCCAATGATTCCACCAGCGTACAAACCACACCAAACAGTGCATTTTTCGGGATGCATGGGCAGTTCTTGAACGGCTTCTGGTTGCTCTTCACTCCAAATGCGGCAATTTTGCTTATTTACGAAGCCATTCAACCAGAAATGAGCCTCATCGCTGAACAAAATTTGTCGATAAAAAAGCGGATTTTCTGCCAACTTTTCTAGGGCCCATTCACTGAAAATTCGACGTTGTGGCAGATCGTTCGGCTTCAGTTCTTGCACGAGCTGTATTTTATACGGTTTTACACCAAGATCTTTGCGTAAAATCTTCCATGTGGTCGAATAACACAAACCCAATTGCTGCGAACGGCGACGAATCGACATTTCACGGTCTTCAGCAACACTCTCAGAAACAGACGCAATATTCTCTTCTGTACGCACTGTACGCATTCGTGTGGTTGGTTTAATGTCCAATAAAGTAAACTGAGTGCGAAACTTGGTCACAATCGCATTAATTGTTTGCTCACTTGGTCGATTATGTAGACCATAAATCGGACGTAAAGCGCGAAACACATTTCGAACCGAACACTGATTTTGGTAATAAAATTCAATGATTTGCAAGCGTTGCTCGTTAGTAAGTCTATTCATGATGAAATGTCAAAGCATACTGAGCATCTTTCTCTTTGACACCATGTCTGAAATCCCACGTGATCTGTCAAATACTAATGCATGAAAATCCTAACCTCAAAAAAATCACCCGTTATATACCCGATTGTGCACTTGAATAGTTAAACCTCTCAAATCAACGCTGCCGCCGTTGTTGTGTAAAACATCGCTAAAGTTTTTATTACATTTTACAAATCTTTAGAATTTGAAGTACCTAATACGCGCGTGTTCTGCATACAGGGCATCTTATAGAGCGAGCAGTCATTAAATTTTGTGGTACAGCCTTTTTGTTGTTCTACGCCGCAGAATGCGTAAGAGAGTTTTTTGCAAGGAATTCAAGTAGTGCGGCGAAGGGCAAGGGCAAGATTGTTCAACGCAACTATTATTTATTAAGAAAGAACGAACAGTGGCTTGTTTTGTTTGAGAAGTGGTCACAGTAATACCCTAGCTCGGTGAATTGAACTACAAAACCGAACCAAGAACAAATACATATCTCCTTGATCACCTTCATGGCACAGAGCTTTCTTCGCCACCTTGTAGTAGATACCCTAAACTTCAAGTGCGTTCAATGCTACGAACTGAGCGGAAATTTTGGACACTTTGGACTAATATCCTCTTACCTACGAAGCCTCATACTTAGCTACTTTGTTTTCGAGTAATGCTGAACGAAACGGCCACAGGTAGAAACACAGTAAATGTGATAGTAATGCTTAGCGGCAGTTCCCCTAAAAACTGTAGCTCCCTAACCTAGTTTGATACAAAACGCCGTAAAACATAGTTCATTAGTTGATTTTGAAGTTTCTGAGCAGATGCTTATCTAGACTAAGGCACTCTGCAAACAAATCCGATTTTTTGAATGATCTTCTGTCTGTGTTTCCGCTATTATTAATACAGCTCCACCTGGCTTAGGTTTATCTGCTTTGATGCTTAGCTATCCCCAAAGCGTTTTCTGAATTTCAGCTTTTCCTTTTGCACATACCGTTATATTTTCCATGTTTTTTTTTGCCATAGTTTGATAAGAAGCTACCCAAAAACCCCATATAGAAAGTTTCATAAAAGTTTAATAATTTTTTTTAAAGGCATTCGCCATATTGGATCAGCCACTTGAGTTTTCCAAATCTGACTTAATATTCGTAATCAGAGAGCCCACACACAGTTTCGTAAAAATATAAAATATTTTTTAAAATTCATCCGCCATATTGGATCCGCGATTTTGAATTTTTGTGAGTTCGGATTCTTAATAAGCAAGCTAAGGAAACCTTGTACGAAGTCTCATTAAAATCGCTCAATTGGTTCATGTTTTCACCACTTTTTGATAAGCGCATAAGAGAGACCCGAGGCTTGGGTAGCAGATTATTTTTAATTGTTTGCTGTCGCGAATTTTGAACACCAAAAATCTTCAAACGGATAGCAGGCGCCCCTAACAACACGCAATATCTAGTTGCATGTCCTCAACACTGCCAAATTTGGCTTATTACACATGGCATGTGTTACGATTCCATGTTGTATAATTTCAGGCTCTACTGCTTTTCATTAAGAGAATTTTAGCGACATAAACTTAGCGTAGTGATTGTCAGAATTTCACCGCAGATCTCCCAGCTGGCACTACTCATCCAGGCGCCAAGCTATTGAGCCAAAACTTACATCGAGTCGTGGAACCAAACAACAAGGCAAAAAGCGAAATTTGTGGCAGTACACTAAATTTTCTCCAGCTTCTCTCCAGACTTCACCAGACAGCTTTCCGAAGGTTGGACGCATAGGCGGCCTGCTTTCCGCTTTTACCGGGCAAGCCGGATGCTTCAGAAGCCGGCAAATAAGTGGACCTAAATGATACTGGAGCAAAGTATACTACTAGCCAACTGGATCCTTTGGGAATAAAAAAGCAAGTAATGCTTGTGCTAGTGATAAGAGTACGTCAGCTGTCTGCCGCAATGATTCGCAGGAATTTCCTCGAACGACGAGAAAATATTACATTCGCCATCACCTAAGACCTAAAAAGATGCAAGAACTATTCCGAAGGAGGATATTTAAGGATTGGCATCAAAGCCTCCGTTTTCTTGTTTCTGCAAGACCTGCACTAAGGAGAAGTGTGAAGGAGTTATAACTGACCAGGATCGGGAGTTACTACTTATTGCGTTTTTTTGGAAGGTTTGGTGGGACCCGATTGGGAAAGGTGGAGTCCGTGTGCCCTTTATAACTCTTAGTGAAAACCGACATTAGTAGCAAGTTCACCTTAAGCAAACTATTTGATGACTAAGTTTAGGTATCCCCGCATGTGTCATTAGGGATGTCCAAAAGTTTTACCTTGATAATAACTTGCTTCTGTATTACTTTTTATAAGAGAATTATGGAAGATACTATTCTGGGAACCGCCGTGGGCAAGTGCGCAGAAGTGTGTATTGCCCTCCAGCAGAAGTCAGGTTCGACTTGTGGTCCGAGCGCCATCAGATAACTTTTTCCTCAAAAAAAAAATACTTAAAAAATTGTGAACGTCAAATATTTATTTTTCATCTGGAGTAAAACTCTGAGCGCGCAGAAGCACTTCTCAACCAGTTATTTTTCTCTTAAATGTTGCTTTCTGCCCCACTGTACCATCTCCCACTTTCCTTCACTTGCAGTGCGCATTCGAAACCTTTGCTCCATATATTCCATGCGCCTTTTGTGCTATAGCATTCGGCCAAACTAAAGTAAAATTGAAATATTTGCGTGCAATTTCTATTATGTAACGAAAACATTAATTTTTAGTGATTTTTTTGCAAACAAAACATTTTGCGATCTTTATCCTGCCAGAAAGGCATAAGTTTGTGTGAGCGTATGCAACTTAAATGTCCTACAATTAGCAACCACCACTACTTAGAGAAAAGAGCATTTTGTACGGGAAGTTAGATGCCATGTTTAAGAAACTGCATCCCTTAGAAGTCTGCAGCCCTCTACTTGCGAGTAAGTAAGTAGTACCTGCTGACAGAAAAACAAATTCGAATTGTAGAAACTTTCAATCTCGTGTTCAGTCGCCTCCTTTTGCTTGCGTACTTTCGCGTGTAATTTACCCTCCTTCACTTTTGTTGCTTCAATCTTGCATAAAATTCATACACTTCATGCCACATGCATCATGCAACTCAAGCGGGCGGCGGCGGCGGCGAATGAGTGCGACTTTCAATATGTATTCAACATTTGAGGGTGGTTTTTGTTTTGCGTGAATAAACGCCTTAAACTATGCCTTACAAACTGCACGCGAATCTTGGCCACAGGCTGTTCTGCCACGAATGCATGCCCGACTTTGGCCGCATGAAATTTTCGCCGGTCTTCTTCAATGCTTCCTTTACTTAATGCATTTGTATTCGTACGCACTTCCTTCCTATACATGCGCGCACTACATACGCTTCAAGCTCTTCAATATTCGCCTTCAATCTGCCTGCGTGTACTTCAAATTAAATGTTCGCATATCCGCTTTGCCATTGGGAACGCCCGCCTACCCCCAACTCTGGCACTCATCTGCCGGACGGCCGGTCTTACTGACTTTGCGCTGTTTAATTTCAATCGCTCTTGACTTTTGCACGCAGCACATTTTGCAGTTTTAGCGATTTTACTCCCTCATTGTGCCGTTACTGCGTTAACTATTCCCCCTTCCCCCCACCCCCAGCAACCACCCACTAAATTTCATTTAGTTGTGCTCTTTTAACCATTCGTTGATTCCTCTGGCTGCCACAAGCCGATGGCAGCTCTTTTAATTATGCCAAGCTTTCGAATCTTTACCGTTTATTTACCGTTGAGTGGCTTCGTATTGTACTGACATTAAGTAGTTTCCGACATGCTTGCAATAACGAATCAAAGCAGGTATTAGGTATGCACTTATATGTTTGTATGTGCTGGTACACACCTCCTTCTGTTTGCGATTGTGTCCTCCCTTCTCGTGTTTCATTTTATTGAGAAATATCCTTGTCGGGTTCTTCTGCTCTTTAAGTGATTTTTAATAGAACTTATAGTCGTTTTAATTATTTGTTTATACTTACTAGTAAATGCTTGAATGCTGTATTGATGCTTGATAAAATTCATATTAAATTAAAGTCCTCATCACGCTGAGAGTTTGTGGTAACTTAAGGGTTTCATATATCGCAGATGTCTACTGCAGATAAATTCCTTCTAAAGTTAAATACAAGTTGGTTGGTCCTCAAGTTAAGACAAATGCTGAGTTGAGAAACCGTGCAACAAATCAGCGAATGATTAATTATAGCATTGGCTGAACCTTTTTCCATATAAAAATTGTTGTTGCAACAGCTTTTTTGAACCTCTAGTGGATTGCGGAGACAATAGGCATCTCTAACCATTGCGTAGTACCGCTTGGTAGGTCCGTGGTTCGTTTCCAAGCAGCAGCAGCATCGAAATATGTTCTAATAACGTTCGCCCTTCGATCGGTTTTCACAAAAATCATTTGCCCATGCCACCGTCGCGGTACGAAGAAGTACTTTATCTTCAATACGCCCTACCTAGACAAGCTTAGATTGGATTCTTCTCTACAGATAACCCTCTACAGGTTAGATACCTATGAAACAGAGATCCTGTAAACATATTCACGCACGACTCAAAGTTGAATCGTAAAGTTGGACGAGAGTTAGGTGAGGTATGCTGACCAGCTACTGCGTGACGTCGCAAAGACCACTAAGGTCCATAACATTACCAGATAAACAACGGCCACTTTGGACAGCTAATCAATGCGTACCTAGAGCAATATTGAGGAACATCGCAGTCCTCTCGGCTAATTGAAACATCTTCTTATACCCTGCATTGGTGGCGGCTTCCAGATTAGATAGAAAATCTGCTTCCAGCAAAATAACCTGCAGTCTGCTTAGGGCAGGACACTCGCAGAGAATATCCACTGTCCGCTCCTTCGTTCTGCATCCTATTGTAGGTTGTCAGAGCCAGTTGAAAGGCGTGCGATGCCAGCAGACAATGCCCAGTTAGAACACCTACCAGTAGTCTAGCATTCTCCTTCTTGAGGGAAAGGAGAAACTTCGTGAGCTTCATGTCATACGCTCTGCACATAACGCTGGACATCGTGTAGCTTTGTGTTTTGTTCCACTTATTCCGAATCGTCGTGGACAGGTCGAGTCGGTGGTCATCTGCACATAGGGCTTTGTTGCGGTCCAGAAGCGCCACCGTCAGATACTACCTAGCTATCTCACTCAGCTTCGCTTCAGGGAGCCGCGAACCATCGTCGCTGGCCCCTGTTTATCGCCACCTCGCTTGCCGTTCTTCTGTCGAGCTGCCTTGGAGGACGAAGGTTTGTCCCCCCGACCCGCTGTTTGTTAGCGCACACGCTCTTAGCATCGTCGACTTCGCGTCGTTCTCCTACGTCACCTTTGGACCTTTCGTTTATGTATATGTATCTACTCTATGATGGGCGAGCAACAGCCAGAGGCCTAGGATCGTTATGCCATCGTTATGTCATCCCGTTATGCTAGTGAGACTAAATTACACAAATCGAATTTTTCCGTGGATTTTAACCAAACTGCAGGGTAGCACAGCAAAATTAAAATTATCTCATCAGAGCCACCTTAATGTACATAAACACGTACATATGTGCGTATTTAGTAAGTAGATAAATATGATTTGTTTGTTGTATTTTCCACACACGAGCATAGTTAGCATTTTTTTTGGTTGATAACTTGTGACCAGCCCACCAAGGGAGGGCCCGAAAGTGATACATTTACATAGAATGCCAGAAAAACGTTCCACTGCAGCTTCTGCCTGTGAGTTATGAAACACTTTAAGCAACAACTTTCTAGATTTTCCTACGAATACACAGACAAACGTACATACATATGTATGTAGATATAAACCATTTATGTAAGTAAGTTGATTTTTCTTTAATTCATTGTTTTTGTACGGCGCTTCTCTATGTTGCAGCTCTGACAACACTTAAGTTCAGCTATAAATTAAATGTTGATAAAAAGTCAGCAAGCGGTCAAAGCGTTTTAAGTGGCCGCAAACATACATTTTGACACAAACATGCCTGCTGACATATGTACATACGTATGTATATATGGAAAAAAACATACAGACATTTACTTAGAAAAAAACCTTTTAATAAACAAATACTTTTGGAGTGCATTTAAAGCTCATAAAAAAGATAAGTGTGCTGGGGAGTGTACACAAGTATGTATGTACTCGTATGTATGTATGAAAATATGTACATTTATACTTCTTTCGTCATATTGTCTCTTGTAATACTACATTTGTGGCTAGGCTTTCCAGCTTTCCAAACTTTTTTTGTTTTTTGTGAGGCAACCCTGTGGCGATAAGTTTTCTTTTTCGTTTCATTTTCAAATTATTTTAAAATCAAATAAAAATTAAATAGAAAATTCTAATAAAAACAAATCATAAATAAGTCCGAAACAATAATGTGGCGCATTCTGTTTACACTAAAGCCCATACTAAGGTACTACATATTTACTCTCGTAGAATCCCTGCAGTAAATCGCGCTAGTTCAGGACTAGCGCAGAACTAGCTCTTTAAGAGGCGGGACTGGTTCTCGATCTATCCCAATGCAATGCTTTCAACTGTCTCTTTTTACATGGCGATGTCCTCCGAAGTGGAAATTGCCCCCCTCTGCAGAACTTTCGAACTAGTTCTAAACTGGTTCCATTTTGGACAGTTTTGGGACAGTAAGATTTTTTTGAGAAAAAATTTTAAAACTCGATTATTTGATTATTTTTCTATTCGGAACTGGTTCCATTCTGGACAGGTCTGCGACAATAAGTTTTTTATAAAAAAAATCTGATTATTCGATGTTTATATTATTAAATTTGATCACTTTCTCTTTAATTTTTAAGCGGCACTCAAAAATTTATATTTATTAAATCTGAAAATCACAACTGCCTCCACCGCGATTTGAACTCGTGACCAACGAGATTAGAGTCGGAGGTCTTCCCGCTAAGCTAAATATTTTCGTATTGTACGAGAAGTGAGAATTTGTGCATTTACTTGTCAACAGAGCGCAACTAACACATCAAGAGTTTCAAGTGTCCCTCTCTGCAGCCGTTTAGCACTAGTTCAGAGATGGTTCTGAAATGTGTAGGGCGGAACTAGCACTTTAAGAGACTGTCTCTAAATTTTACTGCAGGGATGCAACACACAGCGAGAACTGCATACCTATGTAGAAGTCGCCCAATATGAAGCTAAATAAAATGATAATACTGAGGCAACACCGTAAGACATTACGACTCCAACTGGTTCACTGCACTTTAAGTGACCCATAAAAAGCATCAACATTTAGTTGCTGAAGACGCATGCGGCATGCCACACAGCTACTCATTCACTGTGGTGTTT
>NW_016159850.1:0-19371 GCF_001687245.7 Rhagoletis zephyria | reverse complement strand
ACTCTGGCACTCATCTGCCGGACGGCCGGTCTTACTGACTTTGCGCCGTTTAATTTCAATCGCTCTTGACTTTTGCACGCAGCACATTTTGCAGTTTTAGCGATTTTACTCCCTCATTGTGCCGTTACTGCGTTAACTATTCCCCCTTCCCCCCACCCCCAGCAACCACCCACTAAATTTCATTTAGTTGTGCTCTTTTAACCATTCGTTGATTCCTCTGGCTGCCACAAGCCGATGGCAGCTCTTTTAATTATGCCAAGCTTTCGAATCTTTACCGTTTATTTACCGTTGAGTGGCTTCGTATTGTACTGACATTAAGTAGTTTCCGACATGCTTGCAATAACGAATCAAAGCAGGTATTAGGTATGCACTTATATGTTTGTATGTGCTGGTACACACCTCCTTCTGTTTGCGATTGTGTCCTCCCTTCTCGTGTTTCATTTTATTGAGAAATATCCTTGTCGGGTTCTTCTGCTCTTTAAGTGATTTTTAATAGAACTTATAGTCGTTTTAATTATTTGTTTATACTTACTAGTAAATGCTTGAATGCTGTATTGATGCTTGATAAAATTCATATTAAATTAAAGTCCTCATCACGCTGAGAGTTTGTGGTAACTTAAGGGTTTCATATATCGCAGATGTCTACTGCAGATAAATTCCTTCTAAAGTTAAATACAAGTTGGTTGGTCCTCAAGTTAAGACAAATGCTGAGTTGAGAAACCGTGCAACAAATCAGCGAATGATTAATTATAGCATTGGCTGAACCTTTTTCCATATAAAAATTGTTGTTGCAACAGCTTTTTTGAACCTCTAGTGGATTGCGGAGACAATAGGCATCTCTAACCATTGCGTAGTACCGCTTGGTAGGTCCGTGGTTCGTTTCCAAGCAGCAGCAGCATCGAAATATGTTCTAATAACGTTCGCCCTTCGATCGGTTTTCACAAAAATCATTTGCCCATGCCACCGTCGCGGTACGAAGAAGTACTTTATCTTCAATACGCCCTACCTAGACAAGCTTAGATTGGATTCTTCTCTACAGATAACCCTCTACAGGTTAGATACCTATGAAACAGAGATCCTGTAAACATATTCACGCACGACTCAAAGTTGAATCGTAAAGTTGGACGAGAGTTAGGTGAGGTATGCTGACCAGCTACTGCGTGACGTCGCAAAGACCACTAAGGTCCATAACATTACCAGATAAACAACGGCCACTTTGGACAGCTAATCAATGCGTACCTAGAGCAATATTGAGGAACATCGCAGTCCTCTCGGCTAATTGAAACATCTTCTTATACCCTGCATTGGTGGCGGCTTCCAGATTAGATAGAAAATCTGCTTCCAGCAAAATAACCTGCAGTCTGCTTAGGGCAGGACACTCGCAGAGAATATCCACTGTCCGCTCCTTCGTTCTGCATCCTATTGTAGGTTGTCAGAGCCAGTTGAAAGGCGTGCGATGCCAGCAGACAATGCCCAGTTAGAACACCTACCAGTAGTCTAGCATTCTCCTTCTTGAGGGAAAGGAGAAACTTCGTGAGCTTCATGTCATACGCTCTGCACATAACGCTGGACATCGTGTAGCTTTGTGTTTTGTTCCACTTATTCCGAATCGTCGTGGACAGGTCGAGTCGGTGGTCATCTGCACATAGGGCTTTGTTGCGGTCCAGAAGCGCCACCGTCAGATACTACCTAGCTATCTCACTCAGCTTCGCTTCAGGGAGCCGCGAACCATCGTCGCTGGCCCCTGTTTATCGCCACCTCGCTTGCCGTTCTTCTGTCGAGCTGCCTTGGAGGACGAAGGTTTGTCCCCCCGACCCGCTGTTTGTTAGCGCACACGCTCTTAGCATCGTCGACTTCGCGTCGTTCTCCTACGTCACCTTTGGACCTTTCGTTTATGTATATGTATCTACTCTATGATGGGCGAGCAACAGCCAGAGGCCTAGGATCGTTATGCCATCGTTATGTCATCCCGTTATGCTAGTGAGACTAAATTACACAAATCGAATTTTTCCGTGGATTTTAACCAAACTGCAGGGTAGCACAGCAAAATTAAAATTATCTCATCAGAGCCACCTTAATGTACATAAACACGTACATATGTGCGTATTTAGTAAGTAGATAAATATGATTTGTTTGTTGTATTTTCCACACACGAGCATAGTTAGCATTTTTTTTGGTTGATAACTTGTGACCAGCCCACCAAGGGAGGGCCCGAAAGTGATACATTTACATAGAATGCCAGAAAAACGTTCCACTGCAGCTTCTGCCTGTGAGTTATGAAACACTTTAAGCAACAACTTTCTAGATTTTCCTACGAATACACAGACAAACGTACATACATATGTATGTAGATATAAACCATTTATGTAAGTAAGTTGATTTTTCTTTAATTCATTGTTTTTGTACGGCGCTTCTCTATGTTGCAGCTCTGACAACACTTAAGTTCAGCTATAAATTAAATGTTGATAAAAAGTCAGCAAGCGGTCAAAGCGTTTTAAGTGGCCGCAAACATACATTTTGACACAAACATGCCTGCTGACATATGTACATACGTATGTATATATGGAAAAAAACATACAGACATTTACTTAGAAAAAAACCTTTTAATAAACAAATACTTTTGGAGTGCATTTAAAGCTCATAAAAAAGATAAGTGTGCTGGGGAGTGTACACAAGTATGTATGTACTCGTATGTATGTATGAAAATATGTACATTTATACTTCTTTCGTCATATTGTCTCTTGTAATACTACATTTGTGGCTAGGCTTTCCAGCTTTCCAAACTTTTTTTGTTTTTTGTGAGGCAACCCTGTGGCGATAAGTTTTCTTTTTCGTTTCATTTTCAAATTATTTTAAAATCAAATAAAAATTAAATAGAAAATTCTAATAAAAACAAATCATAAATAAGTCCGAAACAATAATGTGGCGCATTCTGTTTACACTAAAGCCCATACTAAGGTACTACATATTTACTCTCGTAGAATCCCTGCAGTAAATCGCGCTAGTTCAGGACTAGCGCAGAACTAGCTCTTTAAGAGGCGGGACTGGTTCTCGATCTATCCCAATGCAATGCTTTCAACTGTCTCTTTTTACATGGCGATGTCCTCCGAAGTGGAAATTGCCCCCCTCTGCAGAACTTTCGAACTAGTTCTAAACTGGTTCCATTTTGGACAGTTTTGGGACAGTAAGATTTTTTTGAGAAAAAATTTTAAAACTCGATTATTTGATTATTTTTCTATTCGGAACTGGTTCCATTCTGGACAGGTCTGCGACAATAAGTTTTTTATAAAAAAAATCTGATTATTCGATGTTTATATTATTAAATTTGATCACTTTCTCTTTAATTTTTAAGCGGCACTCAAAAATTTATATTTATTAAATCTGAAAATCACAACTGCCTCCACCGCGATTTGAACTCGTGACCAACGAGATTAGAGTCGGAGGTCTTCCCGCTAAGCTAAATATTTTCGTATTGTACGAGAAGTGAGAATTTGTGCATTTACTTGTCAACAGAGCGCAACTAACACATCAAGAGTTTCAAGTGTCCCTCTCTGCAGCCGTTTAGCACTAGTTCAGAGATGGTTCTGAAATGTGTAGGGCGGAACTAGCACTTTAAGAGACTGTCTCTAAATTTTACTGCAGGGATGCAACACACAGCGAGAACTGCATACCTATGTAGAAGTCGCCCAATATGAAGCTAAATAAAATGATAATACTGAGGCAACACCGTAAGACATTACGACTCCAACTGGTTCACTGCACTTTAAGTGACCCATAAAAAGCATCAACATTTAGTTGCTGAAGACGCATGCGGCATGCCACACAGCTACTCATTGACTGTGGTGTTTGNCAACATTTAGTTGCTGAAGACGCATGCGGCATGCCACACAGCTACTCATTCACTGTGGTGTTTTTTTGTGTGTATACGGAGTGTATTTACATATATGCAAATACCTTGAAAGTGTGTGGTCATTTAACGGCATTTCTAGTTGACGCTATAAAATCATTTAAATATTGTTTACAGAATGTAAAGGTGTTTGTATGTTATTTACTACATATTTATGTACATATTCGTTAATGGCTTGGCGCCTTTCAAGCACTAAAATCGAAGAATTTGAATTACAGAAAAATAATGAATAATCTTTAGAAAATCATATGAAGATTTAGAAAAGAATCAGCGTATTTTCCAGCCAGTCTTTCGAATTCTGGAAAATTGCTCAAAGTTCGGGCCACCGCATAAATTCAGTATTTCCCAGGGGCCGAACATAACAGTTATTAATGAAAACTGTCATGGAAAAGTTCACTATGAAGGAAATGTTCTACAACTAAGTGATACATACCAATCGATTTCTTTTTTCTCCGTGACTCAAATTTGAAAATAAATTTTTATTTGCAATTTTTATGCAAAATTAAAAAAAATAACATTTTTTTTTTTATGTTTGTATTATTAATCCAGAATAAAAATTATTTTTGATTTTTATATTACATTTCTTAGATAAAAATCATTCAGTGACTTTTACTTTTAAAAGTCATCAATTAAAATAAGTCACCGACTTTTATTTTTTAAATTACTCGTATAAAAGTCATAAATATTTTTCGAAGTTAAGAAGGTGTTGCGAACAAATGTTGAGTACGACTTATGCAAATGACTTTTATAAGTATGATTTAAAAAATAAAAGTCAGTGACCGATTTTTATTTATGACTTTTATAAATAAAAGTCTTCGATAACTGTTATCTAAGACGTATAATTAAAAAATCGAAAATACCTGTTATTTGCTGATTATTTAGATACAAATCAAAAATAATTGTTATTTTGGATTTATAAACTAAAAGTCAGAAAAAGCGGCTATTTAATAAAAGTAAAAAAATAATTGTAATAATGGAGGAGGATGGATGGTCTTGGGAGAGGAATCTCTATGTGATAGGAGCTGAGACTTGTCAGGTAACAAACGGTCGGAATCCTTGAAAGGCGAACTGAGAGTGAAAGGCGAATCCTTGAAACGAGAATACCAAATTCTCTTAAACTTAAAAATCTTAAATTAATTTGTTAAAAGACGACCTGCGAGGTTGGTTGTTTTGAGAAAGTATGTCCGCTGAGAAGAAGCAGGCAGAGAAAAGCGGTCCCAACTTCGAAAGCGGTCCAGGAGACTTCTCAGTAGAGATCTAAAAACCCGAAAAGAGGAGGACTGATCGGAATATCATCATGTGCAGAAGGAGTATAAGTGCGCATGTCAAAATTAAGCTCTTACAGAGAGTTTTGCAGTGATATCAGCAACAAGAAAGAGTCTGCCAAGCTGTGTGAGGTACTTCAACAGGATCTGGCATTTAGGCTGGATACTCTCGGAAAATCTGAAAGAACGTATACCACATCGTTGCTAGAACCGATTAAGAGAACACGAATGAGTCGCTAAAAACTGTCACCCATACAGTTATGAGCTCCCAATATGGATTTTAATAAGGACTACGCACGATCAAGGACGGTCTATTGGTTGGACGTTTTCTTTTAACCACGTATTATGAACCTCTATAGCTCTCTTAGCGGAATGCTATTTGCGGTGATCCAGCAAGCGAGGTCAGGGTCTAGTAAGGGATCGCAACGGCAGTGCTACATGATCCCACATATTGGCCAAAAAGAAATCTTTTAACAATTCTAATCGTACGTAGTAAAGTGAAGCAGTGCTCCGGATCTTCTTGTTGGTATTTCCGGAAGGATGGATTTAGCCAGTTATTTAGTTACCTTTCGTATTTTCAAAGTACTCTTACGCTTGATTCTTCATTTGGGACAAATACTTTCGCCTAAAGGAGCTCCATCGCAGGGCCCTGTATCTGTGAACCCCTGAACAGTCCCATTTTGTTAAAGAGTATAACTGCAACTTAAATGCTCATGATTCCGCTAAGTTTGGATACTTAAATGAGGTAAAGTCGGTTGGTTCCTAAACGTGATGAGAGTTAAAAGCTGAAGGTGTTTTGTAAGCTCCGATGGCAGTGTGATCTTTGTTAAAGATAGCTTCGAAGAGTGACCACTACTTAATCGAGAGTCAGTAATCTAGAATTTTTCTCTTTTGTTTCCCATGTTCTCATCTTTGTTGGCCATTGACTTGCGATATGTGGCATTCTATTAATGATCATCTAATCTGAACGTTTTATTCATTTCGTTTTTTACAATTAGCTTACAAAGCACTTTTCATTGATATCCAAGTGTGTAGAACAATGTCGGTCACTTCTTCTATGTACTATTATTTTCATTTTTTTATGTATTGCCACATTCATTGTTAAATTGTTCCATTTTTTCGGGTGGGTGGGCGCTGCTCATATATCATCCAAGTACTTGCGACAGCTTCAAGGCGGTCAATACTACAACATGTTTAATTAGTTATGCTTATGAAGCGGCTGAAATGAATGCACCACAATGAGGCACACATGCTTTGCATACGCAATGTACATACATATATATGAACGTTTATACATTTGTACGTTTGAATATTCCCAAACATTTGAGTGACCACACACCCACAATTCTATTTGTTATACAATGCCATGAGATATACATAGATCATAAATAATAAAAGCTGCTTCCTTTTTATTATTGAAATACTCCCGCAACTGTCCTCTGCCCGGCTGTCTGTCTGTCTGTCTGTCCACTCATTTATTTATTTGTTATGCTATTGTGCAACTTGCGTAGCATCGATTGACTTTGATGTTAATTTCCAATTCTAATTGAGATTTATTTGCTACGAGTATCACTTTAATGCACTCTCCAAGCATAAACGCATTTACATATATGTACATATGTATGGTTTTATATACAAAGGAACATATATATGTACTTACATACATACATACATACATACATAATTCGTTAATTGCTTTGACATAGCTATAGCTTAGTGTTGGGAAATATCGAGTACTTTTGAGGATCGAGTTCTTTGGTATCGATACTTTTAAAGATCGGGTATTTTCCAGAGTACTGAGTACTTTCTTTAAATATACATATGTTGGTAACATTTCAATTCTTAGTGTAGAAATATCACAAGCTGCCACTATTTTATTCAAATTAATATATGTATGAATCCCAAACTACGTCAAATGTATGCCTAACTGTACTTGCAAACTTTTGAAACTGCAAATTGAGTACAATCATTTCTGAATACCGGTAATTGTAAATAAAACTCAGTCCTTTTTAAGTCTATTCGACACTTAATACTAAGTACTTTGAATCGATCCTGAGTACCTACATGTATGAAAGCGATTATTGGAACAGAGTGTTTTTGAGTACGAAGTACTTTCGAGTTCTTTTGAGAGTACTGAGTTCTTTGGAGTACTCAGTATCGATACTTTTAAAAATCGGTGCTGTCGATCCTTTTGAGAATCAAGTTTTGAGGTACTTTAGGTATCGATACAGCCCAACACTAATATAAATATTCATGTTCATTAAGGTGGTCAAAAGAAGAGTAAGTCGGAATTTTAATTCTCTACTCCCTAGGATTGTTCAGTACCGAAACAAATTATACACTTGCTTTGTTTTTTAATTTCGAAATCAAAACATATTTAGAGGTCGCTCAAAGCGCTGAAAATTTTTTACTTACATATTTGCTTCTCTTCTGAAGACTTCCAATAACAATACGCAATTGTTTATTTAACAACTTTTTATTACTCACTATTTTTTAATGGCCCCTAAAAGTGCCAAAAATTCAATGAGGGGGATCCATAAAAAATCGCTAATATTAAAAAATGAAAAAATTAATAATTGGGTATTATTATTGCAAGTACCTAAAGAAAAACAGAGTTTTTCCATGGAAAATTATTGATTTTTTTTAATCATAGTATATCCTTCCCTCGAAAAATTGTTTTTTCCCCCATATAAAATACATTCATGAAAAATTTTGATTGAAAATTAAAAAAAAAAACAGGTGTATACTTTTTTTCGGTATAGAAGAATCCCTGAGGGTAAGAGCACTGAAATTGGGACTTTACTATTTTCATATGCATTTTGTGACCACCCTTATGCACATACATATATATGTAAACGTATTAAGCACTACATATGACAAGTTTTTGTACACAAGTTATCTACATACATATCTATGTCTGAGCGCATTTATCAGTGGCTCCAATGCATTTAATCAAATTTTCTTTATCCGATTGTTTCCTATTGCTTTATTTAGTCAAAGGGCAATTGCGTCTCGCAGCTAGGATTTTGTATTTCATTTTATTTATTTTCATATAAATAAGTATGTAGCAAAAATATTTGTGCATGTAATTGCATACAAGTATTTTAAAATAGCTTGCATTAAAAAATAATCCAAGCAAAATGTGCTTAAAGCAGGGATCAGACGATTTGTACAGATTTGCCTATTTTCACCGTTGCAGAGTGGTGTTGTTATTGAGCTGAACTCATTCTCGATTAAAATTTCTAGAATATACATACATACCACTCTGCCACAGCCAAATGTACAAATCGTGTGACCCCCCTGCTTTAGAATAACAAAAAACCATCGTTTAAGCCGATTGGTTAGAGGTGCATACTATTTAGGATCCTGGAACGACCAGAAAGAAGCATTTTTTTTAAATCGGTTGCCCATCAGCCTTTACCTTTACTGCCATGACGTCAGGTGGAAAAGGGATTGATCAAAGATTGACCAAAAGAATTTAGTCTGATGAGCCCCCTACTTCTTCGAATTACTTTTATAGCAGAACTTGATAAAATGTGACCACAACTCTTATCAAGTATTTGAAGATTTGATAATTTTCACTTAAAACTTCGACACTAAATTCGCATTAAAATTTTATGTAAAATATATTTGTTGAAGAGACTAAATATTCATATTGCAGAACGCGGAAAAAGGTAATCGCATCTCCGTTGTGTATTAAAAACAGTGATGCTCAGAGAGAACTTGTGCTCTGTGCGAATCCATACAAATCGGTGTGAGAGCTTTAAAGACTTCTGCCCGCGGGGGCGCTGTCTTGAGCATCACTGATTTATAAATAAAATTTTACTTAAGCGCTATGAGCTTGCCAACTGATCTCATCTTTGTAAGAAGTGGCAAGATTTTTTTAATTGATATATACATATATATATATATATGTAATGTTTGACCCAACTAGACCTTAATTTTTTAATTTTAAATAAAGCATTTAAAAGATGTCTGGATGTCTGAACCTTTATTATAAACCGAAAGATCATTCTGCAACAATTACGTTTAAAAAAATTTTCATTCTCATGGTACCGCAGACAGAACATAACCGTCAATAACGGCCTTTTTGTTACCTGAAATTGAAGCCCGTGATGTCGGCGGGTTGGTTATCATGTGATATCACACATTTGGATTTTTTTCTTTGAGGTTATGCCAAGTCAAAAGTCTTCGTCGATAAGCCAGCTATGGCTCAAAACTTGTAAGCCAACATTATTCGCGTAAATCGCGCATTTATGGAAATAACATTGCGACCTCAAGATCTATTGTGCCCTCTCTATGATATTGTCTGTATATTAATGCAGCATCCCAAAGAATTTTAGTGTTGAGCCTAATTTGTGAAATCCACCGCGGTCTCGATTATTAGCCGATTCCCAAATGCCTGACGCGTTTATGCTTCAGTGCAGGACACTGGAACAATATGGCTGGGCCCAACAAAGCACGAACGTCATTTTTCTTCTGTGCCAACTGACGGTAATTGGAAATACCAAGTGGAGCAGGGCTTTCCAACGCAGTGGTGGCCTCCCTCTTCCTCTGTTATCACCAGTGGGTTCCGTTGGTTGAATACTTTCAGAGCTAAAGCGTTCGGTATACATTCGAACGACATGGCCAAGCCAGCCTGCCACTGTATCTGCGGTACTCTCCCTTCGTCAATGCGTAAAGGCCCCAACTATTCCGCAAAATCTTTCACTTGAATACTCCAAGAACCCAAGACCCTCATCAGAAGCTGTCATTGTTCATGCCTCTGCGCCATATACCAGCACAGGCATGACGAGTGACTTATAGAGTGCAGGTTTCCATACGTCGAGAGGGGATTTTAGTGAGTAGATAATTAGGAGTCGTAAAAACTTTCATCAGGTTTTTTACTCGACTCTGTAGACATCTGCAAATACTAAGTATTTGAGTATTTTTTAGGACCCAAACTGTACTTTATACACAAGTTCCTAAGTAAGGCCATCATCCACAGAGAAAGTGGTTAATTTATTCCTCATCATCCATTGCTGAAGCATCGCTGCAATAGCTGATTTTTAGAACCACAATCAACTCTCGAGTCCATAACGAGAAAAAAACGGTACCAAATATATTCCCTTATAAAAAAATTTATTCCCTTATAAAAAACTCTGAACAACATTGCTATTTTCTGTAACAAAAGGAGACTGGCGTTGCTCTCGAAAAGACTACTCATGCGGTTGTTAAATGACAACTCAACTCAATGCTGGTAAGAAAGTCGTTCCAAATACTGACAATCAGAGAGCATTTGATATGAGCATTCATAACGAACAGTTAATCGTAGCGATGTATGAATGCATAAAGTACAAAATGCATAAGCGTTATGTAAGCTATACAAATTTACATGCATTTGAAGTAGAAAGCGTGTATGGAAATCAATTAAAATTGTTTGGAAAATACAAACAATACAATCTGCGCAAGCAAACAGGCAGCTGGTCAAGGGAGAAATATTCAAGCAAATGAGAGCGGAAAATTCTATTCAACGAATTCAAAAAAAAAAAAAAAACACAGAAAATCACACAAAACAAAGAGGAGATCAATGTACGTAAAATTCACTTTGATCGATGATGATTAAGTGGCAGCAGAGCATTTGTGGTGCAACGATGCTGATGATGACGCATTGCCAAGAGCTGGGCGCAGGAAAGTATGCTACTCTTTGTGTAGCTATAATGAAAGCGCGATTGGGAGGGGGTTAACTAGCAATGCCATTTATGGCATAAATCAATAGCAAACCGCACAATTACAAAACGGAATTAAGAAGCATTGAATTTTTGTGTGTGAAAGTAAGTGAATGTGTCGGCGACCGCTTAATCATTTCCCAAACAAACAAAAGAGAGAATTAAATGAGCGATTTGATCATTTGCATGCGCAAGCAAAAGTGCACCCGCGCCATTTGGAAACAAAAGAGAAATTATGACTAACTGCAGCGCTGCAACTCCTTTGATGTGCCACCTAAAGCTGTGGCAAAAACGCCGCAAATGAAGTGTATGTAGCTGAAGTGCAGTTGAATTGCGAGTGCAGCGCTCTCAGATTGATGGGCAGCTCATAATAAGCGCTTGATTGATATATACCAATGGATTTTCCAATTAGTGCCATCAATGACCGAACGGCAGCTCATTTAAATCCTACGTTATGGATGGCATTTTAAAAAGGCCGCCAACGCCGATGTTCTTGTGTTTGTTCTGCTCGCATGGCTACCCCATCGCTCGATTGGCTGGCTGCATGGATGGCGGGCGACTGCTTGTCACAGTGTTGACCTACAGCTTTTGTAGAAGACATTTCTAGCGCATGCATTTCCGCACGACAGATATTAACAGTTTTTGTGCCATTTGGCGCTAAGTGCGGCACGTAGCAAGTGGCAGCAGAGGCTGTGATAGTGAAACAGGTAGTGGTAATTTACCTTAACACAGGGACGTATCGAGGAGAGGTCTATATGGGTAAGAAATTGGGGCGCCATTGATGAAAGTAGTCACAAAAATATTCTGAAGTAGAGTTCTGTTTAGCCCTGAACTCATAACTTATTTGCATATATGTATAATGACGGCTGAGTGGTAGATCAACTTAGGTTAGGTTAGGTTAAGAGGAAGTGTCACACACACTGGGAGACAGAATTGTCCATTTTAGTGCCCCCTTTAAGGGAGTGTCAGGAGGAGAAACGTGCCTGTAATTGTGAGAGTAGCTTCAAGTCATTATTCTGCTGCCCCAGTTGCTATTCCTTATCAAGACGAGGAAGTCTAATAGTTCTACCTCGCCCAGACTCTATAAGAACCGTGAACCCAAGTTCTTGAGGCGCTTCGTCCTAACGTGATCCCTAGTACGGAGCTATCTCCTTCTTCTATTGGCCGAGTCGAGTCCGAGTCGCATCTGGGCATCTCATCAGCCAACCATTCCCTTCATTATTGCTATGTCCTGCTGTACTCCCTTTTGAGTTTGCATCTTAGGCCATATGGCCGCTATGTCCTGTTGTATAAACTCTGAAATGAGAATATAATGTGTTATTGATTTTTACAATAGCTACTTTAAGCCTGATTTGTATGGTGCTTTTTGATGAATACGACGTCCAAGAGGTTATTTTTAACCGCATACACATGACGCCCGAGACAGTTATAGTTTGAAGCAGGTTCATTTGTAGGCAGTTGGTCTGCCTGAGATAAATCCTTTGGGAGATTTCCATCCATTTATAATTTTGGCCAGGATCGACGGTTGAAGTAAGCTCAGTGTGGGGTCCTCTCAGAACTCTGTTGCGAACCCTCCAAATACCTACCTGTGAATACACATTTTGACCTGCGACAAACCTGAGAGTGCCAGCAGCGGATGTACTGGCTGGCTCCGGAAATTATGATATGTGGACCCTTGGCTTGGATACTTTGGTTGCATCAGCTACCTTGATTGTCGCATCCTTCCAGAGTTTACAAAACCGCTCTGCAAAATCTTCCCATCCCAATGGAAAATAGAGGCACAAAATATTTGTTTTATGGAGCCCTTCCAATGCTGTCTAATCATATTTAATTGCTCATGAGACCAGAGCATTTCGCTGTCTAAACATATCCAATCACTCAAGAAACTTAGTTTAAGCATCAGACTGACTTGCTGGCGCCATTGTAACTGCAGCAAAGTTCTTTGAGATCGAACGGTGTTTAAGCAAGGCCAATGTCTCTACTCCAGGGCCGTACAGAGTGTCGTATTTAAGAAAAAAGAAGGAAAGTGTGTGTCCTAACCGTAAGAGCTATCTCAATGAATACAAATCACTTTGTAGAAGGGTCCTATCTGGTCCGTCAAAATGGCTTAGATACTTAAAATATGCCTAACAATGATCACACATTCGAGGACGACACCGGCGTGGGTGCCTAAATAATTGCAGCTTGATCTCCTTGCACTATATGGTGAAAAGGGTACCGTTGAGTGAAATATCGGCGAGTTGGCGGTTTATTTTCTAACAGTAGATAGTAATGCCATTGTTGTACGCCAATACCGAGCAAATGAGATAAGTGAAACTCCCTATAGCGGCTGAGAAGCTTTGAGTGGGGCTCCCCCCACATACTACTATGGGCATTCTTTTAAAATCTTCTTGGCTTCGAAGTTTGTTTACGGGAATTTAGTATTTTTGTTTTGTGGGAGGGTAGATGACTCAAGTGTCAAGTCCAACGCCACTCGGGTAGTTCTTTCACAGCAGCGATTTCGGTTAGCTTCCAAAGTCTGTCGGGAGTTTCGTGATGGATTTTTTTCTTTTTAATTATTACTCAATGCCGAACTACCCGTCACTTGGACTTACCTTTAACTCCGCCCCTGCACTGCTCGTTCAGCCAACACCTAAGACGCCAAAGCAATCCCTCAAAGCGGCCCATCAACGCGCTGCCATCCGACTAAGCTCTTGGATACATTTAGCTCAGAATGTGCATTGCATGGCATTAATGTTGCACGTTGCAAGTGCGCTAACACGAAAATGATGAGATAGATGACGATTTAGTGTAGTGATGAATATGCGACTACACAGGCAACATCGAAGATGAAGGAGCAGCTGGAATGCTCGAGTTGGAAGCGAATGTGCGGCATGAAGTCGGTAGCACTCGGTAGTGTAGAGAGCTTATCAGCACTTAGATGCTTAGATTTGCTGCCACTGGAACGTTGCAAGGCAGTGTTAGCGCGGAATGCACACTGTAACGTTCCCACTGCGCACTTTGCGTCCACATTTCGCGATAATCCGCTTTTCGTATTTGCCGTCGCCGCGTGCGGCTGTGAGATAGCGAGGGGAGATGATTTAAAGGGAAGGCGCTCGTTTGCACAGTGTGGGTGAACAATTGATGGCGAAAATGTGGGAGTTATAAGGAACTTTAAATGGCAGATGTGCCATTGTTTGCATAACTAATTTTTTGTGACATCTTAGCGGATATAAAAAATTCATAAGCGCCAGCGACAAGGGTTATTACGATATAGAGGAAACTCTTGGTTACCATAATTGGATTGGTAACTGAAATATAGGTATTTAAAGCTCAGTTGTGATAGTTATTTATCAGTTAAGGTAAGTGAAACTTCCATCTTTCCTTAACTGAAATCATTGCTGTATGGGCTCCCCGTGGCTACTTTGCTGGCAGTCTGCTTAAAGCCCAATCATACATCGCAGTCAGAATTAAAGGCATCAGCTGCTTAACTAACTTAGGATCCTGATATTATAATATTCTTTAAAGCTATATAAAACAGAAACATGATTTCGGTTTTGACCAGCACATAGGCTTGAACTCAATTTTCGGCTTTTGCTGGTATCAATTTGAACTCCTTCGTTCAGTCTCAAAAGATACCGATACTACTCTGCCATAGCTAATCCTGGATCAGAAAACCGACAGCATTATTTTTCTTACGGTGCAGTAGATTTGACTGTTGCCTGAGGAACAATCATCTTCGAGAGTCATCTCCGTAAGCGTTAGTTCCAAACCGTCATTCTTGGCTCTCTCGAACATTGATAATGGAACATCCCAAAGAAACAACGCAATCAGCACTCTCGGCGTCCGAGAGGACCGAGAGGTTATCCACCGTCACACTCACGGGAGCTTCTTCTCTTTTATCGGCCCCGACGCCTCCGAAAGCAGAAGGTAATCTCCTCTAACATCGCATTGGAAGATCTTAAGGGCAACCTTCTCGGAGCCATAAATAAAATTCTGCATTGATCAGTAACAGCACTTGCCTATGGGGTTTCGGAGGCCTGGCGGGTCTGAAAACTCTCCGGTAGTGCGACATTGCAGTTTCTTAGGATTTATTCAATCGGAGGGTTCTGAAGGAAGCCAGACGCGGGACCGTTGGCCAAGGGAAACTTATTCTTCGTCCCGGTTTTAAGCTTAGCTCCCACTTAAACTTATTCAACAAAGGCTAACGTGGCTTTATACATCGAGGGGACCACTCCATCAGCGCAGACAATGCGTTTGATTAATCCCTTGTGCCATTTAACCACATGCAGGCAATGCTGTGTTTTCCTAGACCACTTCCAAAAATATTGATGATATGCCCGAAGCCATGCAATTTCATTCTTCTTCGGAAGATAGCGACGCCCTTTCTACCACACGTCAAGAGACGCAGGACATTAGAGTTGGCCGGTATTGCGATTTTACTAAACATTTTTGGCGTACCTCCGTACACAGGCCTTTTATCGAGGGAGAGCTCCGCCCTCATTCGACCATTGCCGCTTAGGAGCCGACTACTGTGTGCGCGCGATGCACAGTAGAACGTCCCCATATAAACTGCGATGCGCAAAGTAGTGACCGTACTACATACAAATTCGCTTAAATATCGTATTTGCGCTATTCTGCACTTAAGAATGAAGAAATGTGGAAAATGGTATAAGTCGACGCGATGCTGCCGATGATCTCTGTGGTTCCTTTGCATCACTGATCATCTTTTGGGCTCACTCTTATGCCCGAAGATGCTTTTCTTACCCCTCGGACGTCTCATCTGTATGCTCTACAATTTTGGTAGCCATGCGAAGTTCCGAAGGGCCTTCCTCGTCGTTGCGTCTTATCGTTTAGGCCTTGCAGGAGGCTATCGGTTGAAGACTTATGCATCAAGGTGAGATATCCTTAATGGTGCTGTCGATTGCTCTCTGTACTTTTACTCGACCGTTTTAGCCTGCGGTTCTTGCTCGGTAAAGACCTCGGCGTTCTTTCGCTATCCCTTTTTGTGATAACAGCATCGTTGGAGGCCGATTTCGTGCTCTAGCATGGTTCAAAATGATGATGGTACTACGTGCGACCATCTCCTCTAATGAGTTGAACCGGCCGTGCTGTTAATCTGCTGACTGACTAGGTGGGACGATTTCTACTTTGCTGGTTGGGGTTTTTCCCACAAAGAGAAGCCAATTTTCGTAGTTAGTTTTGATGTTTTTTCGACGCTTGAAATTAATATTGGTTTCTGTTGTTTATGCACTTTTATGAGCCGATAGAATATGGGGCTTACCCTTAAGGAACATGCGTCCGGAGTAGACCAGCGCATAGTGGAAGTGCACTCAATCACACCTACACCACCAACTTAACGTTTACATTATTCAGAACTTACTCTGAGAGTCATCAAGTTCTTTAATGGAAGAGGATAGAAAACTTAGATGACAGAATACTCGAACTAGAAGCTGTCTAAGTCAAAGAGGCCATTTGGCGCTATTCAGGGTGCACCACGCAGAGACGACCTGTTCTACAGAGAACTAGTGAAAATACTTTATATAAATATGGCCAGTAGGGATTGGTATTTCTAGCCGTGGCAGTACCGGTGGCGGTCAAGGAATCTCCTTAGCTTCACGCTGTTCCAGTGTTGGTGTGGTTCTTATCTCCTCTTTTTTCTTCGTTTTTTAACAGTATTTAGAGCTACTCAATCTGCATTAGGCTTGCCATAGATTTTCTTAGACTTTCGGCACCAAAGTGACAAAGCTTTGTAGTGATGACCGATAAATTCTTGTCCAAATATCAGTTTACAAAAGATTTTCAATATTACAAAAAATTGGGTTTTCAATCACTTGCCGCACGCGCATCCACCCACCAGCGAACCCTCACTTGAAATTCAACAAAATTGATTAACTAATCTCAGTGCAAATTGTCAAATGACACTTTGCACGCGCATAGTTGCAACAATGTAAGTGGAATCCTACACTCGTATGCAACTGTAATCCTCAATGTACTTGTACTTGGTGAATTATGCAACTGCTGAAATCATTAGAATGCTTGTTGAAGCCAATACGCCAACTAAAACGGCGGCAACGGCAATGGTGGCAGCGCGAATGCTGATGCCAATTCATGCAACATTTTGTAACTTGAGCGCCACACCGCCGCAGCAGTTTATTGTAAACGTAAAAAAAAAGAAAATACAGTTGTATAACATGGCCACCCCGTCGAGGTCATCACTCGGCCGACCGCCCGCCAACGCGCCTGCCCGCCCTCGAACCGCTACAGTACAGTATTTACGAAAGTGATAAAATCATCAGATTAATTTGCGATTTTTCGTGCATTCGCTCGAATTGCGCTCGCTGAGCACAGAAGTGTTGCTGCATGATCAAGGCGCAGCGTGAGAGTAGGGGGGGGATGTGGATGAGGTTGAGGAAGCGTGCAGCCTCTTTGGTTTTACATTTTGTGTGCAGCGAAAGCTATTCTTCTTCCACTTTATTGTGACCAAAAAGGCTTGGTTGTTGATGTTGTTGTTGCATTGCAGAGACTTTGGCAGCAGCGCAAGCATCATTTTTCAACGTGCGTCACGTGCCACAGGCCGCATGCGAGCGCAATTACGCTGAAAACATTTATTTTCGCTTGCGCTTTGTTTGTTGTTCACATTTTTTTTGTTTTTATTTTTAGGCTTTTGTATTTTGAAGTTCAGCAGCGGCAATGTTGCAAGAACTAATGATTGTTATTGCAACACAACAAAAACGCGCGTATTGCGCCCGCAGTAGGGGTGTGGGCGGCGGTTTTCTCCAGCCGCTGTGTGGTGGCATTGACTATGCGGTTGGCGGGCACACTGGCTCACCACCGGCTTACTGGCTGCTTGCTGACTAGTTGGCTGTCCGCGTGACAGTTCCGCCTGTGCGCGCGCGTGCGATTAAATTTCAAATGCGAAATCGGAAGCGTGTTGTGTATTTGGCAGCGAATTCCATTTCTTGTTGTTGCTGCCAAGCTGAAAATTTTTATGTTTTCCTCCTCGCCTAGTTTTTTTGTGGCAACACAACTATGTATTTGTTTTTCTTACTTTTGTTGTAACTAATCAACGCCCGCGATCGCTACAAACACGCTGTACAACACACGACGGCCTTCCTTTCTACCACCGCTATCGTTTTTACCCTTTGCCAAGCCAAGTGTGATGAGCCTCAGCTGTCTTTGTGGCAATTTCGCGGCAGATTCTCATACAAATTTTGTTTGTTGTAAAAAAAAGTGTTGCAATAGTATTTTTTATTTAAGTATGTTTAAGTTTATTTTCCTTTACTGTCAACGCAAGGGTGACATTTCTCCAATTTTTCAGTTCAATAATTATTTTTTCTTCTATGTCGCTTCCGTGTTTTTCATACTCTTCCTGTTGAGCGCTGATTGCAAGGGTGTATTTCAGATTGTTGTTTTGTTGCTATTTATCATACATCCATACTTTCATACTTACATAAAATTGTTCTATGGCTTCATTATTAATCTGGCGGCTGCTGCCTTAGGTCGGCTTGTGTTCGATAATTATATGGTTTCCTCGGCTTAAGTGCCTTATTCCTGTTCAAAATTACTTACTTTCGCAGCACAAATATATCTGTTCGATTTCAGATCATCTCTGCAGATTACAGTTGCTTCGTGGGAGAAGTTTTGCGAATCTCATTTTAGGTACGCCGCCATGAATTACTTATAAAATGGTGTTCCGAAATAGTCATTTCTTATAAAATTCATGCAGTTTCAAATAATATTTTCTAGCAAAGCTTGTTGTATGAGAAATTTCATAAAATTACATTAATTTTAAAGCTCGAAACGGCTCCGTTCGGCTCAGCCCCCACATTTAGAAATATCAAGTGAAGCAATGCTGAATTGCATCATAAAAATTAAAAACTTACCTCACTCAAAAAATGTTACGTTAGTGGTCGCATGGGGTCAGGACTTAAAAGAGTAGCGAAACATGCGTACACACCAATGTTCTGGCAGTGACTTATTTACGTACATACCTCGCGGGAAGTTAGGAAGCTAGAAAGAGCGCGAGCACACTCCAAGCATTCCAAGACATTTTGCTTTTGTCAACTTGAAATGGCCTTGACCCCATGCGCCTAATTAAGGGTTAACCCTTACCACCACATAAAAGCACAAACAAAAGTTTTTAATTGATTACCTCGGTAGCAATTATCTGGAGTTGTCACGAAACGTTTTTCATTGAAATTATTGAATTTACCTTCTCCTTATAATTAGCGAGAAGTTTTTCTTTGCATATTTATTTAAAAGTAAACTTTGCTTTCCTCGTTCATATTGGCTTACGGAAACTAATTTTTAATTCAATCCAATGAATTATGTAAGGCGAATTCGCCATGGTATTATGAAAAAAAAAAATCATAATCAAACAAAAAATTACTTAAAAACTGAAGAGTTTTCTCAAACTAAGCAGTTAGCTATCTGCAGTTCTTCGCAATGGATCTCCAGAACTACGACAACATAGCCGGCGGACGTGGGGTCATCAAAGTGTTGCAGCTTA
>NW_016159849.1:67805-75561 GCF_001687245.7 Rhagoletis zephyria | reverse complement strand
TGCTACATTTGGAAGTGTTGTGATACTTCTTTAAGGAATTTAAGTAATGTAGTGAATTTTGTACTGCGTTCACAGAAAATATATCGCCTGAATGCTTTTGCATCAAAACTCGGTAACTAACGGTCTAACGCCCTCGACAAAAGCTGAAGCCGTAGTAAAACCTGTCTGCTTGGCCTGCAGTCAGGCTATTAGCCATTTTGAAGTCCGAGTTAGTCAACTAAAATAATGTTAAACCACTGAATAAGAAGTCTGCAAGCAAGCCAGCAAGAAGCACAATTCGTTGAATAGGAATCCGCTTTTTTTTATATTTGTTGCTGGTAACCGACAGCCGTCGGCCGCGGCGCAGCACTTAATCTCGCCTGCTTATTCATCATTTTTACATATATATATATGTATATCCCTGCAACTACTATGTACAAACAAATTACACATTAACGCATCACAACTGCGACACCCTTAATTACGTTAAGTAGCTTTAGGGTGTACGGCTATTCGCCTTTTATCGAAACCCGACTTTCGAGTGTTACTCGAAAAATGGCAATTCGAGAAAATCGGTTCTCCATTTTCAATTAAGAAAAAACCGGTTTATTTTAAATAGACATACTGAATTGCTGAATAATTTTAGGCAAAAAAAATTATTAAGTTTTAACTATGCTCACGTACCTGTTTTCCTACGCGTCCTACTGTAATTTACAATGATTTTCATTTTTCGAGTTTAATCAATAAAGATTGAAAATAATAATTAATATTTAAGTTTTATTGTTTCGCTCAAAGGAAATAACTTCATTTCATTTCATTTATTGAACAAGAAAATTAGTACTGTTATGCCGACTTTCCACAAGGCATTGAAATGACAAACAATGTATGTCATTTGAAAAAATGCCATGTGGAAATGAACTTAATGACCACTTTTATTTTAACGTTGAGATATATATTTCTAGGAAATATTAAATTTTTACGAACGTTTGTTGATTTTTTTTAATGTTGCGCAAAGATTGAACTTTGGATTTATACGGGTTGTGATAAAGTATTTTTATAAACAAACAATTAAAATTAAATAAATTAAAAATTCGATACAATTTACAGTCGAAAAGTACAGTTTTTGAATAGATTTTGTACTGAAGGAACAATTTCATTTCCCAACGCTGAGTAGAACTCTCCTTTTTTTTGTTACCAGAAAAGAGGGCGGAAATTTTTTTGCGCAGAGCTGCTTTCTGTGTAGAAATTTTTTGGGGTGAATTTGTGCGGGGGATTTTGTCCGGGTGATTTTAGGAAGAAAAGAGTTCAGTTTCGTCAACTAAATATGTTTTTCTCAACACCTGATTTGGTTATAGGAACATTATTTGGTTATAGTTACCAAATAATCTGTTGAGAGGAATATATTTGGATGACTTTCATTCTGAGCGTATCGTACATGTAGCATTTCAGCCGATCGGAATAATTCTAGGCGCTCGTTTGGGGAAGTGATGTATATCTGCACATGATTTGATTTGATTTCTTTTAGGGCCAATTTCACAATGCGTTTTGTACTGAAAATCTCTAGTTAACTGTCGATTCTGAGTTAACTACGCACTGTGAAATTGGCCCTTAGTTATAAACTTCCAAGCATACATACGAACATACACATACATATGTACATAATTACATATTTATGCTTATACATGTGTACTTACATACGTATGTATGTACATACATACATATATATTTATGCATGGTTAGTTGCGTCGTTACGGGTTATCCTACCCGTGTATCTCTGTTTGTATCAGCTTTTGGCACATTCTTTTTCATCGAGTGTTCGGCTTCCATTTTTCTCCTTGTGACTTATGTGTATGAACATGCTTTGAGAATGACCTTGCGTATATGGGGATTGCTTAAGAAAGTATTGTAGCTTGCCTGCATGCCATTTCACAAAGCCATTCGGACGCTTTAAAATGAAACAAAATGAACGCAATTTTTTTTTTTCGGAGAGCCAATGTTACTGCTATGAGCAACATCAGACACGTCGGCGTCGTCGCTGGCATCGGCAAATGAGATTTCATAATTTTTTGCTTGGCAACAGAGTCTTCTTAACTAACAATCTGTGAAGGCTGTGTGCGGTATACAGGGCGTATGATTTACGAATATTTCTCTCATGTGCATACTTATTCTTACATATGTACATATGTGTGTGGTATGTATGCATGTACATACATAAGTACACTTAGGTCTCTTTTTATGCGGTACATGCGTTCCTCAGAAAGTTCTTTACTTTCATACAAAAACAGGGGATGCGTTCCACCAGCATTATCAAAACCGCATAAATTCAGATACTCCGCGTGAAAAATTCTAAAAATCCGCATAAAGAAATCTAGTGAGCCAATATCAAGCAAAAAAAAATATATATATTTCTTCACTTCAACGCTTATTATTCCATGAAAAACTGGACATTAATGAAATAAGTAAATAAAATTTTATTTGTATTTTAACAAAAAAAAAAAAAATACCACAATAAATACATGAATTATGTAAAAAACAAAGAAAAATTTTTTATCAGAAGCATTGGGCCGAATGAATAAAAACAAACCGATTTTTTTTTCTAAATCGCATACCTTTTTTTCAATTGTGTTTGAATAAATCGAGTAAAGTGTAAGAAATTTAAGAAAAAGCAATTGCTTATTTTTTATTCATACGGCCCGGCCCATTGTCTCTTACAACCTCTCAAAAAAGCAAAATCGCTACACCGAACAAATGGTTTGAAAACCCGCATAAATTCCAAACCGCGTACAAAAACCGCATAAAAAGAGACCTAAGTGTACACACACATTCAGCAGCAACGGCAAAATAGCTTCATCGAGCCAAAGTGATGGCTGTTCAATTATTTCGCACAAGTCCTGTCGCCCGTCAAATTACAAGAAAACAAACACAGTTTAACAATGTAACAAACCAATTACAGCAGTGTCCTCTAGAATAAATTCTAAGACTATATATGTTACATAAATATATTTTTTTAGTTATTATTGATTTCCATGCGGAAAGGCTTACAAAAAATTCAACTACTTTTTGCGCGATTTTGATTTTTTGAGTTATGTATTACTTTCTTTTAACAGTATAACATAAAAATCAGTTGAAACTTTTGTTATTATTTGGGGGTAATAAATTTTTATATCAATAGCACATAGATACACTCATGGCAAAAAGCATTGGTACAAAGTTTTTCAAAATATATGAAACAATTTGAATTTTTTGGTGCAAAACTCAATAAATCGTCATGCAAATTTTAAATTTTTTAATCTGTTTTTTTTAGGCTTAGAAGTTTTAGTAAGGAATTTCCACCATTTTTCCATGGGAAAAAATGCTAAAAATTAACGGTAAGTCCCAGCTTCTTCAAAATTGCACTTTATTATTATTATTTTACATTATATAAAGTTGAAAAATTGCATCAAAATTTTCCTGACATTTGCACAAAGAAATTAGAAATTATGGTTTTTATTGTAGTACGAATCATATCTTTATAAAAAGCTTGCGGAAAAAATAAAAATTGTGGTATATGTATGTTGTGAAAAATTCTCTGTACAAAATGTTTTGTCGTGAGTTTATCTACTATTTTTTGTTTTTTTTTTTGGGAAAGACTGTTTTATAGACTTTAGCCGGAATCGAACAAGCGTCGCGAATGTACAAAAAAGAAGACAAATCAAATTAATAGTGGTATTACACTCAAAATAGTAGATATTACTGAGATAAGACGAGATTTTTCCCATAGATTTTTAATTCTTACAATGAGAGTGTTCCGGGCTTGAATCGATTAATTACCAATCGAGTAAAAGTGCATACCGTCGTAAGTTGCCTGATATGTTGAATTCCTTTTTATGATGATTAAGTTATGATTCTTGATACTTGAAGGTAAATTCGTAGTAAAATTCATGACCAGTCGAAAATATTTAGGAACATAATGGCAAAGTTGAATCCCAAGGAAAGTGTGAGTCACACTAAAGTTGATGTTTAAAACATCGTTGAAATTGACATCAATCAATGTATCGATAATTCAGCGATTTTTGGAAATCGTAAACATCGATGGCAAACATCGAATTTTGAACCGATATTATCGATATCTCAAAAATATTCCTTATACCCATTGGTATAGTCATGCATGCATGCGCCTGGAGTGTGCGAAGCGTTAATGGGGAAGGCGCCTCTCCTGGCTTGGCTGGTTGACGAGGACAAAAGTTGACATCACTTAAACTTATAAATGAAATGTAAATGCCAACGACATGAAGTAGTAAATATACATTTTTTCATTCGTAAGTGACGTGTTTACGTTTTTTAAAATATATTATTAAAAGAAAAAATTTAATAAAACCAATGCGGTAAAACAAGAAAATCCAATCCAGGGCCCGCTGCGCTAATCGGTGGAGCATTCGAGTCTTCAAATGATGAGTTCTCCTTATCCTTTCTTAGTTTAACATTCAATTAAAAATGTATTAAATTTTTTTCAGAAAAGTTCATCAATGAGAATGGCGGCGATAAAGCGGAATATACATATAGCTGCATCGATGTCGTTTTTCCAAATTGCCAATAACCGCATGTAATTAAAAGCACGCAACAAGATGTAATAATTAACCTTTTTATGTTTAATTTTTGTGTGTTATTGTGAATTTGTATGCTAAAATGTCTATTCCCTATTTATATTTTCGCGACTGTAGATGAGTCCGCCGAAAATTCGCATTTCGTTTAGTTTCTAGATGTTAAGCAATCTATGTATGAGTTTTTAATGAAATATCTTTAAATAAAGTGTTATAAAAATTTTTATAAAAAGCTTTCTTTTGAAAGTTTTTAGTAAGTTTATATTCATACGCTTATAAACAACTTTTTTTGAACCTTTATTATAAGTTTACACTTTTAGGCTTTTAAAAAGCTTTCTTTTGATCATTTATTACAAGTTTATATTTCTACGCTTATAACCAATGTTCCTTTTCGATTATATTACGCTTACTTTCAAGCGTTTTATAAACAAAAAAAAACAACGTTTTGTAAGCTTAATGTTTATAATTGAAAACTTAAAAAAAAAAACTTTCTTTAAGTTTATTTTGCTTGTTGGGTTGAGATTAAAAATGAGAATGTGTGTGTGTGTGTGAGCTTGAGTTCGAATTTTAAAATTATATTGCTGGCAAATGTCAGACTGTCTCTCAATAATTTTACCTTGTAATGTTTTTATCATTTGGTAAAAACACTGCTTTATCAATTAGGAGAAAATTGTTGTTGTCACAATGCAACGAATGTTCTTTATTTATGTGCATTCTTTTATTTTAGCTAGCTGTATAAATTTCATTAATAAATAAAGGTTTTTATAATTAAGATTGAAGTTAATTTAGCCAGTGCATAGCAAAGCATAGCAAAGGTTTCAAAGTAGCCCTCGGTGCGAACTCGGTTGGACGCCACTGTTTTTGGAGATTGGCAATACAATGATACGGCTAGTGCTTTTCGGGGGATTTTCGAAATTATTAAAGATTTTTTTACGGATGTTTCCGATTGTTTTAGCTACTTTACTTTTCGCCATTTTTTTTTTTTTTTTACTTTGATGCTTTTTTGGGACTTTTCCTTAATTTTTGAGGACTTTTCGGTGTTCTTTATGTTATATTTTTCAGGATTACAGGATTATTTCGGGATTTTTGCAACTATTTTGTTCTCATTACATTGTTTGAGATGCTGATCGGTCGAGAATCGAGCTTTGGTCTACCGAGTGTTGGGGCATTACGCACCTTTGACCACTCGCCTACGGTGTCCACCGTTTCTATATATTATCGATTATCGCTATTTACTGGGTTAAGTGTTAAGAAAACTATTTTGGTTAACTTACCATAATCAGTTGGCATGGCGCACAGCGCTTGATGATGATGTGGATGCTGAGGGCAAATGCTTTCGGTTGGATGCGGCGGCAAGTAATACTCCGTTGGATAGAAATCTCCGGTATACTGAATATATAGCTGGCTGGACGCCGACGATGGCGGTGCGGAGGCAACGATCGTATTGCCGCTACTACTGGCAGCACTGCCTGAGCCAGTGCTCAACGATACTCCAGGAGCATTGCCGCTGCTTGAGTTGCCAACTCCTCCTGCGCCGCCGTCGTTAGCACTGCATGCACTGGCGTGAGCGGCGGTATCGATCAAAAGTTGTTGGGAATGTTGAGACGTTTGTGACTGCTGCACTGCTGCACTCAACACAGCTGTTTGTGCCTGCACTGGAACCTGCGGAGCTTGTACGCCCGTTAGAGTGCACTGTTGCGTTGGGTGTGACTGCGTTTGTGGCGATTGTACGTGTGGGCTGTGTGGATGATGCAAGTGCTGCGGTGGAGGATGGCCAATTCCGGCTGCGGCTGCCAGTTGCTGATGCATAGCTGCAACTAGGGCCATCTGTTGTTGATGCTGCTGTGGATGGTGAACAGCGCAAACGGGTTGCACCAGCTGAGTGCTGCCCTGTGGTGGTGTTGCTGCCTGTTGCAGGAGCGGTGGCGAAGCTGGCAGTGACGATGTCGTCGGGCCCTCCGTTGGCGATTGTTGTTGTTGCTGCTGGTGGTGAATACCCAAACCGCTCGAATTTGTCTGCAATGACGTCTGATGCTGAACATTGTGTCCATGCAGATGTTGATGCTGATGCTGATGCGGCGATGCCACTGCTGCTCCATGTGCGTACTGCGGTGGCTGCTGCTGGGCTACTTGCAGCTGAGGGGCTTTTTGCTGCTGCTGCTGCTGCGGCTGCTTTGATACAACCATAACTATGTTGGTTGGAGGTCGCTGCTGCTGTTGCTGTTGTTGTCGTTGGCTTTGATTTGAGTTTGGGTTAAGGTGTTGTTGTTGTTGTTGATGATGCAAATGTTGTTGAACTTGATGCTGCAGCTGCAGCTGATGCTTATGTTGATGCTGGTGTGGTTCAAAGGAGGATGCGTTGCTGTTCAAACTGGAAGTCGATGAAGAAGGGGAGGAAAAGCTATTGGTGAAGTTGCCACTAGCAGAATTTTGGGCGCCATTGCTATTGTTGTTGTTGTTGTTGTTATTGCCGGCATAGTATGTTTGAAGGAGTTGTGGCGGGTGAAGTTCCTGTGCAGTCGAAGCGTTCAAGCGAACCATGTCAACGGAAATATTAAAGGCCGCGGCGGCGTTGTCACACAAATGTAATGTGACGGTTTATATTGCGGGGTTTGAATGTTTTATTATTATTACTTATAAAACACATTTATTTACAAAAATGTTCCCGTTAATCTGCACATTGAGTTTTGATTTGGTATTTTGGTGGTCTCCACTTTCTCTCGTTTATTTGCTTACTTCATTAGTATTTGTTTAATAAAAAAAATATAGTCAGTTAAACTTCTAGGGCAGTTTTCGTTTGAATGCATTTATATAAAGAACACCTGGAAAATTTCGTTAATAGCAGTCATTTGTAAAAAAATATCCGCTATTTTTATGTATGTATATTAACTTAAGGCCAAACTGCACGGAACAATTGCTTACTCTGAACTGTGGAGTAAGTGGGTGGAGTTCTCAATTATTTGTGAGCCAGATCCGTCAATTTGTAGTATTTTAGTTTGGTTTTCCACCAATCGAGAGGGTTTTAATCGAGATAGGCTCGTTTTTCTTTAATATAGGCCTTGTATTCAGCTTTAATTAGACATTTTTTAATGTCATCGAGCCTTCGCTTTTGCTCGAGGAATATAAAATTATTTCAAGGTTGGCAATAAGACTTTTAACAGAACTTGTTGAGCTTCGCATTCGCAAAACATTCCCAT
>NW_016159849.1:5765-61629 GCF_001687245.7 Rhagoletis zephyria | reverse complement strand
AACGTCGCGCCAGCTCATAAGTTTACTAATATCTTTAAATCGCTACTACAAACAGTTGTAATATTTTTACTAAATAAAGGGCCATTTAATTGCTAAGCAAATCTAGAAAAGGCTATTTAAAAGTTTGACTTGTTCAATTATTTTTATTTTTTTTTTAACATTTTGTCATGCGAGTAACGCCAGTTTGGAAATACGCATATATGTATGTAACTAAATGAAAATAGCTTCCTTAATTTCCATCAATTCAGTTACATATATGTAACTATGTATATATGCATGTAGGTATAGACTGGCGCTTTTTTAGTATTTGGCCGAGCTTCTCCTCCGATTTGTGGCGTGCGCCTTGATATTGTCACACAAAGGGGAGGGACCTACAGTTTTACGCCGACTCCCAACAGTGATTGTTTTTTTTTATGAGAAGCTGTTTTTCTTGACACTCGAAGGATTGCCGAAGGTTTCTGCCGAGGGGCGGCCGCTAACTATTAGAAAAAACTGGTATATGTTTTATTTTTTTTCATTTTGGTCGCAAACTGGGCTCGAACCGCGGGCCTTGCGGAATGGTAGCGCGCACTGCTAAACACTACGCCATAGCGGCCAATTACAACTAATCACTCGAAACATAGACAAAGTTACTTTCTATGTACATACACATGAATGTACATACATATAAGAAAAAAAGAGGTCATTTACCCCTTGCCTTCACCTACGAACACTCTTACCCGAACAATGCTACTGAATGCCATTTTTATTATTTCTTTATTCATTCTCTTTTGCCCAGAAATTTACATACATATGTACATACAAATGTAAACATCATTAGTCAGCTCTTCAGTGGCTCCCCGTATTATTGGAATTAAAGAAATTTACAAGGTCTTCCTCATCCGCATTCTAAATACTTCAAAAACTTGTTCTTCTAATATCTCTCGCGGATACTTAACTCTCAAGCTTTCTATTTAGTTGACTAGTTTTCGCTTGTGTCACCGACCCATTTTCTTTCCTTCAGTTTTACAAATATGCAGATATGTATGTGTGTGTGTGTATTGACATACATAAATATTGCACACGTTCTTCAATTGAGTATTATAGTTCAATCTTTTTCTTTTTTGATATTATTTATGTACCAATATTTTGAGGGTAAATATGTTTTGTTGTAAATATATTTTGTTGTGCTCCAAAAGTCGCATTAAAGTCGCTCTTCTGTATAAGGTTAAGACGTGCTTAGGAACAGTTTTTTGCGTTTTCGCCAACGAGAAATTATGACTTATATCATTTTTCCAACAAAACCTTTGCAATATGTATGTATGTATGTATGTAAGTATGTCTGCTAACATTCCATTTGAATGCTGTTTTCAAACGTGTTTTTGTTTTTGTTTTTGTTTTGCTTTGTAGGGTTCTTCCAAACTAATCAAATCGCCTTAAAGTATTTAATTTATGTTTTTTGTTTTTTTTGCATGAGTATTTTTCTAACTGCCCGACACAGTTCCCGGACCGGAAATCACAATTGAAATCATGAATTCTGTAATCTGCTCCCGCTGTCGATGCTGCTCACTTTGCTGCCAATCAGTCAGCCAGCCACTCCAGCCGCACGTTAAGCGGGTCACAGTTATCGCTCACTGTATGCCTACAAGAATATACTACACACACACATACATATATACATATACAACATACATATGTATGTATGCCTGTGTATTGATGAGTGTGTGTATGCGATATTGCACCGCGCCCTGTCGCCAATTTGTCCCCTTTTAGAAAGCGGTTTGAGTCAATTCCCTACACCACAGCTAAGGAAATAAAGAAAGCGAATATGTACTTTAGAGTGTGTGTGTGTGTATTAACTCGATTCCCGGGTGTCGTCTCTCTTCTTCTTTACATCGATTATGCCTTGGTGCTTCTTGCATTCTTTACATTTTCTAAATTTTTTTCATTTCACTCAAGTCATGTATGTATACATATGTATGTACGGATGTATGTTGTATATATGTATGGCTACACATACACAAATGTACATACATATGTATATAACATATACATACACACTTCTTAAATGCTCTTCTGCATTTTATCCAGTGGGTATCTTTTGAGATAATTTTTTAGTCGATTCACTTTTCCAATTAGTGGTTTCTTTGCTACTGCACAATTTTCACTATTTGCAATTCAGATTCAGACCCGATCGAAATGAAGAAATCTCAAGAAAATTACGTGTCACTAATTCTTCGTTTTTATTTTCTCGTTTGCTTTGTCCGAAACTGGAATTTCCTACACGAATTCTCGTTTAACAATTCGGTTTTTCATTGCATTGCTCCGTTTTGGGCTGCCAATTCGCAAATATAAGGAAAGTAGTACCAACCACAATTTTTTATTTAACATACACGTATGCATGTATGTATGTGCATAAAATTTTATCCAGTTATCGAAGCAAAATATTTTCTTTGTTTTAACTCGAACGCGTTTGTTATTCAAATTCAAATGTCTATGAATTGGAAATATGTATGTATATATGTATTACTTTTTGCATCTGGATTTGCTGTTTTTTTTTTTGTATATTTCACTTTGATTTATGCTTGAGAGACATATCAATATGTACATAAATATACATATACATATACATATATGAATTTAGATGACTATGACTACATATGTATATTGCTATTTGAATTGTGTGCACTCGGTGAAACTAGAAAAACCGCGACACCGCTTGCCAAATTCGCCTAAACCATTCGGTTTGAATGTTAGAATGCGACTATTCGCTTCAGACTTGAACGCACCACTTTGACACGTCTTCCAAACAAGCGAGCGAGTAATGAACGTCGACTGCGCAGCCGGTCATGTATTGCCAAGTGCTGCATATACTCAGCTGCACGTCCAATCCGTCCACGTACAACCCACCAAGCCAGTAACGAGTAAGTGAACGAACGAACGAACGAACGAACGAACGAACGAACCTACTACTATCCACCAAACCAGACCAACCAACCATCCAGTTATGGCAGGCTGTTGCGGCAGTCCAACAGACCGGCCGTGTGTGTCCCCTTCTAACCACTCGTTGCTCCCTTAGTGTTGAGTCGTGGCAATGTGTGGCAGGCAGGCAATCGTACAATCACCACTTACTACAGAAGTACGATGGCCGAACCTGTTTTCTTTGTCGCGGCCTGCGACATTTAAAGATTGCATGTTGTTATTGGATTGGCGCTGTTTTGGAATTTTCGGCGTTTTAACTGGAATTTCCATGCGAACCCAAATTGGCTCCCAACCTTTAATACTCATATCCCCACTTCGTTCGTTTACTCTCGCATTGCTGGTGCGCCAGTCGCGTGCATACACTTGTATGTAGGTGCAACACACTCCTACACTTGCATGCGCTCACGGAAATCAGTATGACAACTCCAGCTCAGAGAATATTTCGAATGCTACAGATTGCGCAGCATGCAGTTCACAAATACAGCTACAAAATCTGAAGTGACCGGCACAGAAAGACTCGCCAACACCTTGGAATTCGACTGTTATTTGCTTTTCTATGTTGAGCGCTGAGAGCTATACTTTTTAGAAGAGTATTGCAACACGAAAAATTCGTGCACATACATACATACATACATACATATGTACGTTGGTACCCTGTGGGAAAAAACTGTAGTTCTGAACTGGTGCGCTTCTAGTACATTTAGACCCAGTACTGGTTCGCGATAAATGTCTTTTGCATGCAAGCAACTGGCGAATTTAACATGGCGATGTCCTAGGAAGAGTCAATTGCCGCCCGCAGCATCCCTTATTCGATAGTTCCGAACTTGTCCTAAATTCTATAGTTCCGAACCAGTTCTGAAATCGACGGACGAAAGAAAAAAGTATCATGATTTTTTTGTCTTTTTGGTTCTTCCGTGTGTGCGATGTTAAGTTATTTTGGAAGAAATGTGTTTTCAATTTGAAATCAAATTTGTTTGAATGATTGTAAGAAATGTACGTTTACATAGCTTTAGCTGTAGCTGAGTTTGCAGAGGTGCTCGCTGTTATTTCTTAGATTCCAGACGGTCCCAAGATGTTGAAATGTTAAAACAAATTTTAGTTTTGTATTACCAAGCTATGAAACAGCATCTGCGAAGCGCAGAATAGAAGCGTGTTTGAACGAAAAAGTGGCCGAACACATATCTATGTAAAGTAAACAAGCCCCCCGCTGCATCCCTTATTCGATAGTTCCGAACTTGTTCTAAATTCGGCAAATAAGATCTAGTTCGTTCTGCATCCCTTTTTCTATAGTTCCGAACCATTTCTAAATTCATCACTTTAGATATCGATTTCTAGTGAAAAAAACTGCACAAATTTGTATTTTAAAAGTACCACTTTTCGCCGATTTTGGACTGGTGGGGATCTAGTTCATATCGGACTAGTTCCTTTTTGGCGATAATGAACTAGTACGGAACTAGAAATTTGATTCACTAGTCCGCGTTTTCCCTGCAGGGTAGGTATGTACATATGTGTATGTATGTACATTAGGGCAGGTCAATTTGTTTTACTATGCGCGTATAGCATAGGAGGATTCTATGTGTAATTCTAGGCACATTTACCAAAGAAACCAAGGGTCTAAATCAATTTGGAGTTTGTCAAATGGAGAAGATAGGTTTTGAAGAAAATTGGAAAATTTTCACTGCTCCGCCTTCTGGTGGAAGTTTTAAGAAAAAGATAAGTGCCGAAATGGATTCTTCATACCAAAAAAAACCCTTATAGCATTGTATTATAAAAATTTACGCACTGCTTTACGACACTACAGCAAAATGCTAAGAAATCTATTTTCGTAATTTGGCAAACTACGAATTATCTTTAGACACATGATTTCTTCGGCAAAGTTGCTTAGAACTACTCGTAGAATCCTTCTGTGCTATAGTCGCGCGTAGTCGAAAAAATCACCCATGCAAATTGACACGCCCTAATGTACACACACATATATGTATGTATGCATATACAAATGTGGTCTCTCTATCGTATTTTCAAAAGTTCAGGAAGAGAGCCACGGAGAGAACTAGTAATGCACTGCATCATCTAGCCCAACGCCAAAGGCCAAAGAGTATTTAATAATAAATAGTTGTGCATAATTTAGGAATGGACAGTTTGTTGGTAAATCTTTGGATTTCACCGTCCTCTCGGCTATTAGATGATCGCCTATGTACAAGTGTCTTTGGCGTTTATAAATACATCCAGACAGGACACCTTTCAAAAATGTGTCTCGTCGTGGTTTTGATGTCTCTCTTATAAAATCTCCATCGCTCCTACGGGTAAATAAACAATTTAGCCAACTGATACTTTAGCCTGCAATATATTCTAAACATTTCCGTGTTAATTCGTAAGTTGTTCTTGGAAAAGCGCATGCATTCGTTAAGCCATTTTAGGTGACCATCTGTCCTTTATTTTAAAGGACAGTCCTTCATTTTAACGTGTTGCACGCTCAGTTGCCAGTTCCATACCAAAATAAAAATAATGAAATGCAGGCATTGCCAAATTTCAATAAGCATTGCTAATGGCCCGTGATTGAATTGTGTCGTTATTGCACGTTATTTTACACATGACTGTAGTTTTCATTTTTTCTTCGCTTTTTATTAAAATTACACTTCAAGTGACTTGAAAGGTTAGTGCAGGAAATAAATATTTACCCCGTAAACATATTCCGAACGTTCAGAATACATATATTCTCATAAGTCCGAAAGAAGTCCTTGATAGGTAAGAAATATGAGTTTCAAAAACAAAGTCGGTGTATGCAGAAATTTTGTTTGGCAAACTGCGCGGAATCGTTGTTGCAGCAAACTGGGAGTGAGCGAGTTTGGCGATTCTCACAGCAAACTAAGCAAACTACTTAATTTTCTTGGCCCAAACTGCAGTAAAGTTGGCGTTGCCAAGTACAAAAATTGTAGATAATTGTTGTTGTACACAAATATGCAGTGTTACCGAAAGACCGAACTGAATTTATGTTGTAGGAGCTTCAAAGCTTATAGGGAATTTACATGAGGCAATTTTTCAGGCGATTTTTAGTTGAAAGCAACAATCGCCTGGTGTAAACAGCCTTTCAACTAATCGCTTGCAATGAAGTTGGTCGGCTCCCTACTTTCGTTCAACTTTTGGTTCAACTAATTGCCTGTGAAAGTTGAATCATGTAAATTCCCTATTATGGCACAGTGAATTGCCTATACAAGATAACATTCAAATTATCGATATGTACATCTGAAATTTTCATTTCGTGTTGGCAATAGGCATGAAAACCATAATGAGCGTGGAACCCTGTGCCGAACTCGACATAACTAAGCAACCGCCATTTAATTTGCCAAACAAAAGTTTGTCTGCATAACATCGACCTTATATGAATCGTTTAAGAGGGGTTGTATTATCCAAGTTATGAGGCGTCACTTTGTGCCAATATAAAAACAATAAAGATTCCAAATTTATTTCTAAAAACTTGTATGTATAAAGTACGTGCAAATAAAAAGAAGTAATTTTTAAGCAAAAATAAAACCGACTTCAATTCTCATATAAAAATATAAGATTATCGTAAACTTATTTATGATGTAATGATTGGATTTAAACCAAATTATTATGGGGGACCACCTTTCTTTAAAAAAAGAATCATTGAAATCGGTTAACGTCGTCCAAGGTTATGCAGTAACATACATTAAAAAAAAAATATATATATTCCGACGAATTGATAAACTTCTCCTTTTTGTGAAGTCGGTTAAAAAATATATAGCAAAACATGCAATATTTAGCTGTGGCTGCTGCTTTTAAATGCATGTTGGTATGTACATATATATGCATATACATATATAAGCGATGTTATATTTGTAAATGTAAAAGAAAATTTTAATTAATGCTTTTCCAAAAAAGATTGTCGTAGTATATTGGTCAAAACAACAAAATATAGCTCTAAAATTAGATTAATAAGAGTCAAAGAATGAGACCAATAAGACTCATCAAATGAAGCTATTCATTTCAATTCAATTAAATTTAAATATAATCACAATCATTCAATTCATTCAGAATATGAATAATTTCTTTGCCGTTTTGAATGGATTCATACAGACGTCTAATCTGTACTTAGAAGGGACATAAATAATGATACAACAACATTGAACGCATCCGTTCCAATAGAAACGTTGAACATACCCCGTTATTACCACATGGCTTATGAAATATGTGTGTAACCAGTAAAGCGTTGTTAGTCTGTACTGGGAATTCAAAAGTTCTTCAGCTTTCAACATGAAGCGGTCAGATAACAATAAACGTATCGCTCTTATAGGGCTCTTGTAAGTGCGAAACGGAAACGGAAGTACTCGAACTGATTCCACGGGTCCGAAAAGGGTCATCCATCATCCAGCTCGGGTTACAAGGGCGTCGCCGAATAGCATTTCCGTGAACAAGGGGTCATATTATCGGCGGTCTTGTAACACCGCTTAACCAATCTCTGTTCCGAAAACCGGTCATGGCCTTTCCAGCTGGATTCTGTGCCGGCCCTTAAAGCTAAAACGACCCAAGCCTGGCTACAAAATAATTTGGCAGCTTTCCTCTGAAGAATGGCCCTCTGCCTGTCCTGAACCTTGAACCCGTTGGATTGCAAACTATGGACAGTTATGCAAGACCCAAACATAGATTTTCTTAATAAAGCTTCGATTCCTCGCAATGAAACACAAAGGAAGTTATTCCATTGGAAAGCGTATTCTTCTAGGACTCGAATTTTCCGGCTTGGATTTTTTTATCCTACTACGGGGACCACTCTCTGCGTACCAACGATTTTTTTACGTTTGATGAGATACATATGTACATATGTATGTATTTCTCTGAAAGTGCGCTCTTTTACTTCAGCTTGCTGGCTTCGAGATCATATTTATTGTTGTTTATAATTTTTATAGGATTTGGTTGAATGGACCAAGAGAGAGGGTAAGCATTCACACAAATATGTACGTGTAATTACCCTGCAAAAAATTGTGCGACTAATCTCTAAAGAGAGTATTCCGAGATTGCTCTCAATCGGGTACAATTGGGCATTAATTAGTCGCAACTAGTCTCATACGGGTACTAAGGGAGATCAATTGGTCTCGACTCATCCCTTATGGGTATAATTGGAGATCAATTAGTCCCCAACTCATCTCTAACGGGTACTATTAACGATTTAATGATATATACGCACTTAGTCAATGAAAATTCATGCGCGGCGTTGGCTCGCAGAGAGAGTATTCGACTAACAAAACTGAGCACCCCGGTTCTAATCTCAGCTGGCGCAAACTTTTATTTTTATTTTTTTAAAGTGACTAGTCGCTTTTTATACCCGTTCGGGTATAAAGGTGAACAATTAGTCTCTTCATAGGACATGCTCGAACAAAAGCGATCAGTTCATTCCATATAAAGAGATCAAAAGTGGTATTAGTCGCATGCTCTTTTGCGATTGCTACCGGAGTCATCCCGGATTAGTCCCATTTTTTGCAGGGTATGTATGTTTCATGAGTACATGAATATCTACATACATACATACATATATGCATAAATGAATGAACATTTGCAAATTTCTCATTGCATCTTCTTGTGGCCGATAAACTCCAAACCTATGTATTCACATGCACGAGGTATTGCAGATATATACGTACGTACATATGTACATATGTATGTAGTTACATATGGAGTCGAAAAACTGACTATTTGTTTAATTGTATTGGTTTTTGGGGCGCCTACGACGGCGTGGTTATAAATATGTATCTACATTTGTATCTATGTAGTGGTGTGGGAAAATGTGAAGGGAATTTCCATGTCGACTTTCTGGTTTTGATGAGTTGACTAAGTAAGTACACATGTACATTTAGGTATATTCTCTACATGTACATATGTATGTATGTATGCATGTATGTATGTATGGCTGTAAATTTGTGTACATGTATCCGCAATCCGCATAAAAACTAATTGACTTTTAGACTGATTGGCCTCTCGGAACTTAGTGTGTTTTACTCGAAGTTGATGTAGTTGCAAAAATTATGGATAAGTAGATATGTTATATTCATACATATGAATGTCTGTGTATTTACTTACATACATGTGCTTGTATGTATTCAAGTAGGCTACATATGTGTTTATATCTTAAAAATTGAATTTTTATACGTACATACATATTTAAATTCATATATCGCCTACTGATTTGATATGAAAATAAATAAATAATAATAATAATAATAGATTGGCGCTTACACATACATATGTACATATACATATCGCTAGCTTAGAGTGAAAAGTTGCTAAGTCCCAATTCAAAAATTGTGCAGGAGAGGAAAAAAACTTCTAAAACCATTTTCTTCAAGTATTTGGCAAAACTTTGAATACAGCATTTTGCCTGCTTAAAGCAAAGTAAAACTCCATACGAACCAGAGGAATTCGATCTTTATTAAAAGACTTTGTACTATTTTCGACTTATCGAAATTTCGGAGTTTTTTTGGACTTAGCAAATTTTCGTTTCATTGAATATAAACGAGAAAGCATAAAACAAGGATCTTTATCCTTTTCAAAACGATGCATTTTTAATTTCTCTAGCGTCCTGTATCAAAATATGAGTTTTCATAAAAAGCGGACTTAGCAACTTTTCACTCTAAGCTAGCGATATATGTTAGTGATATAACTATATGTATATAGTGTTTATATGTTAGTGATTGACCGAGCTTCTCCTCTGATTTGTGGCGTGGGCCTTGATATTGTCACATAAAGGGGAGGGACCAACGGTTTTACGCCGACTCCGAACGGCGATTGCATTTTTATGAGATGCTGTTTTCCACGGCAGAAATACTCTCGGAGGTGTGCCACCCAAGGGCGACTGCTATTAGCAAACAACTTTTTTTTGATGTTGGATTGAACCGGGCNCTGTTTTCCACGGCAGAAATACTCTCGGAGGTGTGCCACCCAAGGGCGACTGCTATTAGCAAACAAATTTTTTTTTTGATGTTGGATTGAACCCAGGCCCTTCGGAATGGTAGCGTGCACTGCTAACCACTACACCACAACGACAGAAAAAATTTAAATATTTATCTTAAATTGGCCCTTAGTGTAGGTTGTAGGTAGGGTTGAGTACAATATTAAAATAGATTTCTTATAGAAAAACGTTAGCGAACGTTAACAATTTTCAAGGCGTGCTTAAGAAGGCTGAGCGCAATGCGTACCTACATCACATTTGGTCGAGATCGGGCCTTTTTCCCTAAAATTTGTATTAATAAATAATTGTTTGCTAAAGAACCATTGTATGTATCAATTTTGAGTAAATATTGACGAATTGCTTAGCCATACTGCTCCAAAAGTCTAAAAAAAGTCTTCAAGGCCGTATTTCTACTTGAATTGCTTAACTTCGACGATTTTTATCCGATTGCACTGAATAGAGTATCAATTTTTTTTTTAATATAAATTTAGTTTTAGAGAAATAGTATAGCATATTTGGCAACTTCCATAGGAAACTTTTTCCCTTTCCCCGGTAATATCATTATTAAAGGGAACAAGTTTGCTGATGAGATGACCAAATACGGCTCTGAGATTCCAATGAACGACTCTGTTAACTCTGTATTGCTAAAACGTTACTAATGATCACTCTATATTTCTGCTTTGGTCTGATAAAGGCTACACTGGCGGCCGCTGCAGTGTAGTGGTAAGCAATGCGCGCTTGTATCCGAAGCGGTTCAATCCCTGGTCAAAGCAACATCGCAAAAAATTACATAAAAATGGTTTTTTCTTAACAGCGGTCGCTCCTCGGCAGGCAATGGCAAACCTCCGAATGTATTTCTGCCATGAAAAACAGATTGGAGTTAAATCGTTAAATATTTAGCCCAACAGTTTTCGAAGGTTAACTTGCTAACTCTACATATGTCATATCTGCCAGTAGCACGAATAAAAAAAACTCAAAAATGTTTAATTTGAAAAATATTTTTGAATACATACATACATATGTATGTATGTACATAGATAAAGAAACCTCATGAATTGTTACATTTTTCGACAAAAACGTATTTTTGGTGGAAAATGTTGGTTCACCTAACTTAGAAAATGCATTATATTCAGTTTTGTATAGAGAACAAGATTCCATGCGAAATTGTTTTTAAATGAAATCCTAAAGTAGATACACCAAACAAGTAAAAAATGGCCACTCATGCTCATATGTATGTATACCCGTAGTTGCGTTTGCAACGTATACGCCCCGTAGCACCATACGCAGTCTTTACTCTCGCACGCCTTAACTTAAAAGTCATATTATTATGCAGCTGATCATACTTAATAATGATAAAAGTAATTGCATAAACACGATGCAATACGAGTATTTTACTTGCCTTCCGTTTTATATTTCATTTTAGAAATAAATCACTTAGGGCCAAATTCACAGTGCGTAGTTAACTCAGAATCGGTACAATTTTCAGTACAAAGCTCAAAATCACTGATGCTCAAAATATATTTTTTCAAATAATTTTTTAATAATTTTTGAAATATTTGTTTTTTTTTTTTTTAAGTATAAAACCACTTTTTTAACGGAATATAAGATGTTTCGTACTAAGAAGTCGAGTTTTTCGTCAGGAGTTACTAGCTGCTAGCAAAAATGCCAATGGAACCGGTTTAAATCCGAAAACATGTGATTGAATGCATTAAAAAAATGAAATGAAAATTTTACCTCGTAAATCATTTAGAAGAAGCCAATTCGACTTTGTAAATGCAGTCGATTTTCAAACTAAAGGGTTCCAAGAATCAATTCATTAATTAAATCGAGTCTAGCGCCTCTGTTGAAAGAAGCAGAAAATATCTGAGTTCTTGTCTTTCACTAGCGGGTAAACTTGTTAATTCATCACATAAACAAACGAAACTCACACTCACACCACCAACCACTATACTATACTAGTTCATTAACTCGGTTACCAGTTACACAATTTCGAAGAACTTAAGCGTTCAGCGACATCTGCCCCTTAATGACCAAAGCTGAAAATAAATAGCAATTAATTATTATTCTTACAAATGTCGGCTGTGGCGTCACGTGAAGACTACTGGTTGTGGTTCTGAGATGGCAGGTTCGAGGCCGCTGGGAGGTGGTTAAGACTTTTAAAGTTAAATTAATGTAAGTAAAAATAATTATTTTAATTTAAATGTAATTAACAAATTTGAAAATCTAATTGCACGAAAAAACATGTATATGGGAAGAACTGCTTGTTCCACAAAAAAAAAAAAGAAATTGAAAAAAAAATTCCTTTTTTTAATTAAATTTAAAAATTACAATAAATACACTAAATAAAAAATAAATAAAAAATAAACAAATAAAATAGAATAAAAAAATGTCCCCTCCACCAGGACTTGAACCTGGGACCCCAGGCATACCACGCGAATGCTTTGCTCTGTCGGCCATTGACGCTCGGGTAGGATCCAGCTAAGAAATCTGTTGAAAATCTTTAAAATCGAGTAATAACCACGCCCACCTGCCATATAACGGTAATTTCCAGATATACGAAAATTGCTATAAATCAGTAACTACTGGAGCTAATTCACTTAAAATCGATGATTGCAATAACCAATTAGCATAAAATTAGAATATTATAAAGTTTTGGATAATGGGCGTGGCGCCGCCCACTAATGACAACAACTCGGTGCATCTCGGTAACCGATTTATCAATTTCTACCAAACTCGGTGCACTTAATAACCTTGGTACGAAAAAACAATTTGTTGAAAATTATTCAAATCGGACTAGAATTACACACCCGCTTGCCGTATAACGGTAAATTTCAGAAATACGAAAACTCCGATATTTCAATGAGGACGCTAATTTACTCCAAGTTAATAGTTACAACAATCTCCTAACAATAAATAAGATTGCTATAGACTTTTAGAAATTGAGCGTAGCACCGCCCACTTTATAACTTCAAAGGTGTGTCTCGGTAACTTTAACTTTATCGAATTGTACCTTGTAACTTGGCTCAATTATGTATATTATTAGGTATAATTCGGCATATTATCGAAAACGTTTGAAATCGATTTTAAACACCCCCACTTATCATGCAAAGGTAGTTCAGAGAAAATCGAAACGACGATATTTGATACCTGTGCCGGGTATATAAAGTTCGGTTTCGCCCGAACTTATACTTCTTTATTTGTTTGAAATGAGGTATCTATGTATGTACATACGTTCATACAACACTGCATGCCTTTCGTTAATGGCTAAACATTTGGGGATTCCATCCCCATACACTGTTTTCGCATTGGAAACAAACCTACATATTTATTCTCCGAGCATAATTTACATGTAAGCATACAAACATATGTACATACATACATAAATACTTATTTATGCACATACAACATACATATGTACTTCGTTGAAACTGCACGAGTTAATGCACTTGGACACTTCTGGACATGTGACTATGTTGCTGACCTCGTCTTTCCAAACTTCCTTAGCTCCATTCATCTACATACATATGTACATACATACACACATATATACATATTTAGAAATATTAGGTCTAACGCTATATGTATCTATAATAAATGTTTGCCCACTTTGAATGCGTTTTGACACCGTTTGTAAGAACTTCGCTGGTGAAACATTGCCAAGAAACCAAGTAGTAACTACGATTGTCGATGCATCCGAATGGCACTTGTCGGTGCAGCAGACAGTGCTGCAGACAAGAAATCTTAGCATTCCACAATTTGCCTTCTTACGCACTTTATATTTGCACATACATATCCACATACAAATGTATGTATGTATGTATTTACTTCCCCCCTGGCATCAAATTCTCCAAACGACTTTTCGCACAAAACTCTTTTGTTTCTCTGTGTGTCTGACTCTCATGTCATGTCTGTGCGAAAGCAGCGCGAGTGAGTGGTTCAAGTATCACTCGGTCTGCCTTTATGTCTGTATTATTGTTTGATTGTCTGTCTGCTTGCCCGATTGTTTCTGCTACGACTATTCTACTACTATTCTCCTTGGCGCTCTGCTTTTCAATCGATTTTCTGTTGGTTGCTTTATGTTTTCGGAGCTTGAAGCTTTTTTCCATTTTCACGTTGTTGATTTTGTTGTTGGCTGATGGATGGGGCCATTAAATGAACCACGCCTAATAGATTTTTCTTAAAACAAATTTGTAATCGTCCCTGCCCGGAAAGCTACTTTGGGCTAGAATACTCCCAGTTTGCTTTGCAGCTAAGCTATTTCGCCCTGTTTTTCCATACTTATGGCCGGTTGTTCAATGTCTGGTTAACACAAATCGCAGGTAGAAGCTTCGGTTAAATACAAGCACTGCTTTATCGATCACATGTTATATGCATGATGTCGAAAACGTTGATAACCATGTTTAACCTGCAGTTAGTGTTAACCAGACATTGATAAACTGGCCGTTAGTGTTGTAAGTGACTTAAGGAATGCATCACTGTAATACTAAACGCATCCCTGCGCATTCACTGAGAGAAGAAACGTGAAGGAAAAAAGATAAAAAAAAAACAATGAAAGCCGCTAAGTAAAAAAGCGTTGTTGATGTACTTTTATTAAAAAATTTAATGAAAATCGAACTATTCTGCATGCTTACTACATATTGTCCTTTAATGCTTCATTGTTGGAAATATTTGGTAAACCCCGTCTCAAGACTCGTTTTTTCTCTGACACCAATAAAGCTAACAACTGGGTTGTTTGGTGATAAACTAATTCGAAAATATAAATCAGTTAGCATGGAGAAACCGAGGCCGAAAAAGGCCGAACTATAGTGAAAGCTTCTATTGAAATACTATTAACTTTGATTACAAAAATGCAAAAAAAATCTAAACTAGATTTTTAAATTGGATCTTCAATGATCGAAATCCGGAAATCCGGCCGGATAGTCGGATAACAGAAAAACGGCCGGATAAGCCGGGTTTCGGATATCTATCGGATACCCGGCACATTCCTAATAAGAAATTTGAAATATATGTTTTTTCTTTTATAGATTTTTTGAACGCTGGCCAATAATGAATTCACTTTTGGAATCTTAAATGTCCAACTAAAAAGGGGGACGTAACGCAACTTTAAGTTTTTTTTTGGGTAGCCCAATATTTATTTTAACTGAAAAATTCTGTGTAGGTCACTGCTGTTTTTTCCAGTGTTCATCCACTCTTTCGCTTTTTTGAGTACAACCTTTTATCCAAAAGTTCAACCACAAGTCTGCACGACTTATCGCTATCCTACAGCAATACAATACAACTTTATAAGTAAATCTAAATGTGGTAAGTACGTCATTTAAGTCATAATGAGTTAGACCTGCTCTCACCCATGATGCGCAGGTATGGTGGGAGGGAGGCGGTTGACACCAAATCCTATCTACTCAACCTGAAAAAGGTGCGACGACAAGCATGCCTATACACAACGGGGGAAATCTTCTACTCATGGCCCCAGGCGGCGCCATAAACACTCCTGGGTATTCCACCTATAGATATGTACGTATGTATATGCACTAGGGTGGACCACAAATACATGTGAAAAATTCAAGTCGGAATTTTTATGCTCTCACCCGCTAGGATTGTTCTCATACCGAAAAAATATATATTTTTTATTTTGAAATCAAAAAATACTTAGAGGTCGCTCAAAGCGCTCAAAATTTTTCATGCATTTTATATGAAAAAAAACAACTTTTCGTAGAAATGCAATAGAATTCTTGAAAATCAATATTTTTCAATCGGAAAACTCTGTTTCTCTTCAGGAGATTAACAATAATAAGGCCCAATTTTTTATTCAACGATTTTTTCGTAGTAACATTATTTATAAGGCAGCCAAAAACATCGAAAAATGAAAGGGGGGGGGGCAATAAAAACCCGTTAGTATTAAAAATGGTTAAATAAACAATTGGGTATTATTGAAAGTCTCTTGAAGATAACCACAGTTTTCCGATCGAAAAAATTTGATTTTCAAGAATTCTATACCATTTCTACGAAAAGTTGTTTTTTTCCCATACTAAATACAAGGAAAACTTTGTGCGCTTTGAACGACCTCTAAATATTTTTTGGTTTCAAATTAAAAAAATAGGGGTAATCTTTTTTCGATATATACATGATAATCCCAGGGGGGAGAGCATTAAAATTCCGACTTTACTTTTTTTCTACCACCCTGATATGCACAGCTAAAATCGCAAAGGTCGGGTCACCATCTTCGACAGAGTTGGGTTGGATCTACAGAAGCTGTGATTATCAGGCCAGGGATATTAACGACCACCGAAATTATTAAATTAATTTCGTTTTAAACTGTAACAAAATACCAATTTTTGCAGATGGCTCCAAAATACACATTGGACCAGGATCTCAAAAGTTATCTCTGAGAGATATACTATACCTATATACTTTCAGAACACTGCAGCGTTTTTCAGGCTGAGATACATAAATCAGTGATGCACAGAGAGAGCTTTTACTCTGTGCGCATTCATATAAAATCTGCAGGCAGCTTTGAAGAGATCCGCCCGCGGGCGCTGTTTTGAGCATCACTGACATACATACATAAATACACACATACATACATACATGCATACAGTGTCGGTCATATCTACAACACACAATCTCAAAGTGATATCGAATGAACTTAATTTATTTCTAGTATATGGAAGAAAACCGCAACACCTTCAACAAAAAATATTCTAAAATATCAAGGGTAATTTTTAGAAACTTGAAGCTTGCACATTATCAGAATAAAATTGAATGGGCTATACAACTGTGTACTCAAAAAAATTCTAACCCTTCTGGGAAACAAATTTTAAATTTGGGTGAAAATTTGTTGATTTTTTTTTTGTAGTTTCCTACAAAGTTTTAAAGTTCACTTTATATTTGATTTGTAAGAGAATGAACTGTACTTTAATTGAAAATTCTTAAAAATGGTTAAATAAAGTTTGATAAGTTTCAACATTTTTCCCGAAATTTAACCTTGAAAACTGTTGGAAAAGGAAATTTATGAAAAAATCTATCAAAATTTCAAAATTGAAAAACAAAACTCTAAATCTTAATATCAAGGAATGTGCTTTAGACAGGCGCAGAGGTAGAAAATATATCCCTCTCTACTTTGAAAGTGTCCCAAAATATACGTCACTATTTAAGAGAAAAAATAACCCACAAAACAGAAAAGGTGGTTTATTTTTTGTAGTAGTGTGCTCCTCTCAGTGGGAAAGGGTTATTTGCATATATTTTTCCGTTGCTGTTGGACACGGACACTTATCGCTGGAAGAAGAAAAATAAGTGTTAGAGCGCGGTTACCCACGAACGTGTATACAGGGTACTGTAGAAGTGCGTAGAAACATATCGATAACAAAATCGATACCCAAATCGATAACAATATCGATAACAAAATCTATAATCTATTATCTATAAAAAATCGATTAAAATATAGATAACAAACTCGATAAAAATATCGATAACAAAGCGATAAAAGTATCCATTATTATATCGATAAGTCCCGAGAATACCGAAAATCCCGAAATAGTTCCCAGGTTGAGTCCCTGTGACTATATCATTTTCATTATAATTACCTTTATTTTAAACTTTCTTCCTTTATCTTCATCTTTACTCATCCTTATCCTTTCCTTATTTATATCTATATTTATCTTTATCATCTTTATGTTTATCATTTTCTACATTACCTTCACCTTTGCCCTTATATTAGTACACTTTTTAAATCTACCTTGGTCCTCATTTTTGCATTTATCTTTACGCATCTTTGTTTTTGTGTATATTTTTACCTCTGCCTTTATCATTTTCTTCATCAATAAAATAAAATAGCTTATTTTCGGTGTATCATATTATGAATGTGCACGCTCTCTTCTTTTTCATAAATGTTCGCACATGTACGCATGTGTACGTAGACGTCGTGTAAAGAAACGCCTAACGCTTTCCTTCCACTTCACTTATGTACGCTCACTTATATTTTTCAGTCTTACAATAACCCACATATTAAGACATTTAAAAATAAAAAACCCTGTCAAAGTGTCTTTGCCTAAGGGAAATTTTAGCAGTTGATAAATAACCCACAACGGAAAACACAAAAAGATCGCACAGAGTGATTTGCCACGGTGAGAAACACTCGTTGCTTGAGAGATGAGTGTTTGTGTCAGTGTGTGTAAACCCCATACAAGACACTTGGTGACGGTTATTTTCGATCTCTGGACAGGCAGGCGTCTTTATTCACTATCACGAAAATATTTCACAAACGATTTTGAAAACATTTTCGATTTTTTCGACCTACATATGTATGTATGTAGTCTAGTAAATAATCCAGCATTGCATCAAGTTCAACTGACGTACTTCTTCTGTCATCACCACTTTTTTCTTATTTGACGTTTTTGTTTGAAGTTTCGGCTTTGAATAAGAATTGTTTATTTATCAATGTAGCTGGTGCAGCAATATGTAAATAGTATGTATGTATGTATGTATGTCGTATGCACATATCTATGCTTTATTCCGACAAGGTATAGAGGTATGTATGTATTTGCTTTGTGTGGTTTTATGAATTTCTGCTATGCTACCCCGTTTCAATTAATCGTTGGGTCATTTGTTCGTCTTTTCGTAGCCAGCGCACTGATTCAAGTGCTCAGTTATTGCGCTACACTTCATTGACCGACCATTCGGAAGTCTGCATACCAGAAATTCCAATGGAACCGATTCATAAAACTTCCATTTTCCATTTACTGATTGGCACCCAACACGATCAGTGCACGGTCGGTCAGACACGTTGTAAAGTTCGTTGTTTTCTAGTCAGTTCCAGTAAGATCCATCCAATCGACAACATTTAAACACTTCAAATTGCTTGTATAAGAGCATTGGCCGCTTAAAGGCAGAGTTGCTCTCTCTCTCTCGGAATTTAATTTAATACGAANCCGCTTAAAGGCAGAGTTGCTCTCTCTCTCTCGGAATTTAATTTAATACGCATATGTAGATTGTGATTAGTGTGACCAGAAAGTTTTTATACCCGGGCACACTGGTGCACCATACATACATATATACGGGTGCTTTCCAAAACGTCAAAATACAAAACATCAGTCTCTTTGATTTCTAAACCGCACTAGAAGAATAAGTCTAACTTGCGCATAAATTAAACTTTCAAATTTTTGAAAAAACTTAGAATAATCCAACAAACTTTCTTATAAAGATTTTGAGTACCTATGCAGATTTAACGCCCAATTCTGTGTTTTCTTGATAAATTATTTGTGAAGAAATTTTATCCAGATTTTTATCAAGTAAAACACACACACATCACATCCAGAGTCCAGATTTACTCCTTTACCTGTTAGATTTCCGGATTTAGTGAGAATTAGTTCGGAAGATGTTATAAATGTACGGAAGCGACTTCTGATGAAATTCTGCGAATCTGACGAGTACAAGAAGAGATGGATTTAATTGTACCTACGAATAGCCGGCGGAGGAATTGCAAAATGAATGTTTCATGGTAGAACCCAACTTAAGGATGCATTTCGGGAAATATAGGTCCATATATTTGCCACTGGAACTAACTGCAATATTTATAAATTCCTGTCGACTAACGGCTGACATAAAGAAAAACGCACCAGACAAAATAAGTATTAAGACTACAAGTCTTATAAAAAATCACCAAATTGCATTTTAAAGGGGCCAGATTTTGTGGTTTTCAATCGCAAATACTTTTTCTCAATTAACACTTTTTATCGAAAAGAATTTTTTTTTTTTTAGGAATTCAATAATTCCATATGCTAAAACTAAACTAAAAGGAGTTTTTATGGGACTTGCGGTGAATATTGCCAACGAGTTACGAGTATTTAAAGTTTAAGTTTTAAACAAAGAGTAGCACAGGCGCAAGAATACGCTGCGAATGGTGCATTACATAGTACAATAAAGATAAAGCCAGCCTCTTAAGCTATTATTGTATATGTACATATGTACATGTGTATATGTATGTACATATATGGATATCTACATACTATAATCCTGGTTAGAGGAAAAAATATTTGGCAGTAGCTGCAATGCCAAGTAGAAGCATAACTTCGTTTAGGACTCTAAACCTAATCTCACATTACTCTGCTATGACCACAAATTCATACAAGTTGAGCAAATACCCTGCAGGGAAAGCTACCAGTTGTGAACTAGAATGCTACCACTTTGCATTTCAGCCCAACTAGTTCACGTTGTATCCTTTTTCAATGTTGGCGATTGGTATTTTTAACATGGCGGTTTATAGGAGATGTCAATTGTCGGCTCCTACATCAGCACGCTACCAGTAGAGATACTAATAGCATCTAATAGTCCAGTTGACGGGATAGACTGCCTATTCATCCCCCTTGAAAAGCATAAGTATGCCATTTTCTCGCGGCGTTGCAACAGTGGCAATGGTCGACAAAGTAAAGCTTTTGGCACGCCAAATCAAGAGTTCCGAGTTCGAATCTCAGTGAGCGAATCTTTTTTTATTTTTATCTTTATTTATTTATTTATCTATTTTTTTTATTTATATCTCTTGTTGTAATTTTTAAATTAAAAGAACAAAAAATGATTTATGGTATCTGAGTATTAAGTTTTTATTTATGTACAATTTTTATTTTATATTTAATTTAAATTGAAATAATTTACTTACTTTACTTTATTTAACAACCTCCAAGCGCATTCGAATCTCAGAACCAGAACCGGTACTCGTCACTCGACGCCACAGCCATTAGCCGTCGTGGCTAATGAAAGACAGATGTCGCTGATCATCGCATAAGTTTTCCGAAATCGCCGAAATGGTAGGCCGTCGCTTTAGCACATACTAGGTAATGAACTAGTATTTATACCGGCTGGTTTGGCATTTTACTGCGGAGAACTGGTATAATTATAGTCCATGACTAATGTGACCAACCGTACTTCTTTCGGAAGTACAGTACTTCTTTTTTCGGTCTTGTACTTCGTATGTACTTCGAAGTACAGTCAAATGTACTTCTTTGTGATACTTTGTACTTCAGAAGGGAGATTCTGTAACCAGTTATCGACAATTTTCCGATCGCTATCGCACTTTTTGACGCATGATATAAATATTTTTGGGTCAAAAAGTGCGATAGCGATTCCAAAATTTTCGATAACTGCTTACGGAATCTCCCCCTAGACCCTGTACTTCTCCGATCTTCTGACCGATCGCCACATGGCCTGGACGATAAATTTATTCAAACCATTAAAGTCGCCGGGGACCGATGGCATCATACCTGCGCAGCTGCAAAGGGCTCTGATGGTGTCATGCAATTGGTTGGATCGTATTTCTGCGAACTGCGTGAGGACCGGGTATATCCCCAGGACTTGGTGGGTAGTCAGTGTTACGTTCATACCGAAGTGCCGAAAAAGGCTCTCATGTTTCCCCTAGGGATTTTAGGCCTATCAGTCTCTTCGCGATTTCCCGTGACTGTCTTTCAAGAGCTCAATATGATTATTGCAAGAAAAAAGCGGTGAATACCGCCCTGCAGACCTTGGTAAAGTGGTCAGAGGAAGCCTTCACGCATGAAGATTATTCAGTAGGGGCCTTCTTAGATATCGAGGAGGCCTTCAACAACGTCACTCCAGGGGCATAAGTCAAGTATATTCATAATATGGGGGTTGAAACCAACCTAATAAGCTTATTTTGTGACAGAACTGTCGCGGCGGAGTGGGAAAGCGTTTGCACTCAGTACATAGTCAATAAGAGCACTTCACAAGGCGGTGTTCTCTCTCCCCTGCTCTAAATTGCGGTTGTAAACGACCTTCTAGAGGAACTGGAAAAAGTGGGCTGTCGGGCTATCGCCTATGTAGATGATGTGGAACTTTTGGTTAAGGGACGATTTCTATTCACACTTTTTGATCTGGCTCAAGATTACCTGAACCAGGTAACTGGGTGGGCGATCAACGGCGGCTGTCGTGGAAGCCTAACATTGAGGAAAATGTAGGAAAGGTGTCGGTTGCCTTGTACTGCTATCGGTAAAAGGTCGGGTCTGTCGCCCAAATTAATTCATTAGCTCTAGGAAACCAGATTTAAGCCTATATTGTTTCAAGGACCCCTTGTCTAATGGAACTCACTAAAGAACGCTACACTTGTAAAACAGGAATAAGCGGAGCATTAGGAACCACACCTACACTGGCACTTACATACACGTTATGGGGGTTCTGGCCATTGTGCGATTGGTATTCATTCAGCTGATCCTTTAGTATCAGCTGTCAAGAGGAAGATGAAGTGGAATCATCTCCACACTTCCTTTTAGACTGTCCAACCTTTCCGAGCCTAAGATGACAGCATTTTGGCTCGCACTTCTGAACAAACACTGAGCTCTCAGGGATCGAGATAAGCTGCATTCGAAATTTCGTAATCGGCTCGCGGCGTTAACCTAAGCCAACCTAACCTGTACTTCTTGGAGCTATGAAATAGTTGGTCACATTATCCATTACGAACTGGTATGACTTCCCAATTAAAAACCGGTTTTCGAACTAGAATTTCTACCAACTAGTTTACTTTTTTCTGAGGAACTGGTATAATTATGGTTCACAACAAACTGGTATGATTTTTATCATAGAATATGGATACTGCATTACTTTTTTGACAATTGCGAACCAGTTCGAAATTCGAAAAAATTCCACAAAACTGTAATTTTGATAATACGATTATGCGATTGCAGATAGCCTAAAGTGCTGGTGCACAATTCTGGAGAAAAACGGATCGAACTCTGAGACATAACACACATCTTGTTTGGCGCTCTAACGGCTTAAGCGATCTTGGCCGAGTTGAGCCGCCAAGCACGCCAGTCGTTTCTCTGCCGTGTCAACTGACGCCATTTGTAAATGCCAACTGCCAACAAGTCCTTCACCACTTGGACCACCATTTTTTGCAATACATACATAGTTGATAATTTCCTGCAGGCTACATCTGTATGTATGTATGTATCTACAGACATTTACATATACTTATACAATACATACTCGTATCTACACATTTGTAATAACTTAACTTACAAAGTAAGTATAATAACTTATTTTATGTACATATAAATTTATGTATGTTCATATGTATGTATGTATGTACATATATGTATGTTTCTTTGGTGTCAGAAAATTCAATAATTGCAAACTTTCTATGCTAAATTTTCACAAATTTTTATTACCAAAGAAGGTGATTGTACGTTTGGCAAATAGTGGACATTGTAGTCTCAAAATGGCTGAGAGATCAGATCCAAATGTTGCTGTGAATGTGATTCACCCAACTCTGCATGATTACGAGCAGTCAAGCGCCAACCAAAAGTCTAAACGGCATCGTTTATTACTTTGTGAAGCAAATGTCGACGGAAATGTCGAAAAAGGCTTTTAACATGTCACCAGCGGCGAACAATCCGAGCAGCAGCAGGTCGACTGCAGAAGTGCATATACATATAAGGATGTATGTACGTATGTACATTAGGGTGGTCAAATAAAAGTATTTTTAAGGGTCTCCGAAATATCCCAAAAAAATCAAATATACAAACAGAAATATACAAAAGAAAAAAAGAAAAAATAGTTTAAATTAAAAAACGTTTAAATAAACAATTGGGCATTATTCCCTAAAGTCTTCTGAAGAGAAGCAGAGTTTTCAGATTGAAAAATTTTGATTTCCATGGATTCTATGCCATTTCTACGAAAAGTCTTTTTTTCCCCATACAAAATACATGGGAAACTTTGAGCGCTTTGAGCGACCTCTAAATATATTTTGATTTTAAAATAAAAAAACAGGGGTATATTTTTTTTCGGTATAGAACAATCCTAGGGGGTGAGAGCATTAAATTTCCGATTTTACTTTTCTCCCATACATTTTTGGACCACCCTAATGTACATACATATATAACCAGTATAAATATTCACATTTCCTTTTGTTAGTCGCTGCTGTCATTTAACAAACCCAAAATGAAATTCGGCATATTAGCGCAAAGCTCTTTTAAGGTCGTGGCCCTTGGATCAAGTATTTGATGCTTGTATTTTTATATTCTAGCGCATGCATGCGAGACATTTAATTGTTATGATAATCATCAATTAGGAATGCTTAGTAAAAAAAATCAATTGATTGGTCTTTGTTTCTGCTATGTCAATGAAGGTGACTCAGTGGCGGAGCCAGGATTTTGCGATGGGGGGCATGGGGGATTGGGGGGATGAAAAAAACTTCAGCCTTATTCTGTATCACGAACGATAAGCAACACGAACGATTCGTCTGCATACGACCACCTCTCTGATTGCGATTTTATTACTCTATCGGTCGTCTTCGTCTTGCTTTTCATATACAACGTGGCAATGGTCTCGTTTGCGTTTGAACCGANAGCCTTATTCTGTATCACGAACGATAAGCAACACGAACGATTCGTCTGCATACGACCACCTCTCTGATTGCGATTTTATTACTCTATCGGTCGTCTTCGTCTTGCTTTTCATATACAACGTGGCAATGGTCTCGTTTGCGTTTGAACCGACTAGAATGATGCCGCCGGACTAATTTTTGAAGCTTTCCTCTGCAGACGAATCGTTCGTGTTGCGTATCGTTCGTGATACAGAATAAGGCTCTTAAGCTTTTAGATCTCTATAAGTTTTCTTCATTCAGAATCAGCATTGAACAAATTTATACACATCTATAAATTTTAATTCTTGGAGAAATTGTGCATTCTCTTTTCGAAGTAGGGTTTGTCTTCATAAAGATCATAAATACTATTCAGTCATGCCATTTCGTGTATTGCTAGATAAGAAAAACTCCTTTGTTTTAGAAGTTATATACTTATACATATAAGGAATTTGGATTCCTCTTCACAAAGATCATGAAAACCATTCCAGACTTTAGAAGATAACCGAGGCCTGCGATGGTATTTCCCTTCGTTCCCACGACAGTCGGGTCTACGTAACCAGAACGACGCAGATTTATATCTGGCCAAGGACTGTCACTCCCTCCAGCAACACTCCCCAAAAACTCTTTGGCGAATCTGTATGCTGCTACAACAACAACAACCTGGCATCTCCTTAAAAAACGAATTAGAAATTAGGGTAGGTATTAGTACTAAGCTACGAAAAAAAAAAAAATTATAAAAAATTCCATCACGTAAATTTTCCGAAAAAATTCGTTTTTAATTTCCTTTAATGTTACAGCATATTACTAACATTAACTTCGAATTTTCATAAACCTTTCTGATTTACTGGGGGTTTGGCATTTATTTGCTCAATTCATAAAGGAAAAAAAAATCAAAAATGACAAATCAGAAGGATAAAATGGTATTGTGTTATTAAATGAAAAGTCAAAAAAAGTATTGGTTTATTGACGAAGGGGGGCGGGCGGGTCTATCCCCTAATCTCCCCCCTCTGGCTACGCCACTGAGTTGACTAGATGAAATAGCATACAAGTAATATACGAGTATCCTAGGAAAAATAAAATCGAATCGATTCAATATCACTTTTTCACTCTCCATTTTAGCAAAGAAAATATGAAAACCTTCGCTCAGTTCGATGTACGACAACGATGAATGCTTGCTACTTGCTGGAAGTTTCCTATTTTCTGCTAAAAGATACAATAGTTTTGATCAAAAATTACCACGATTTAGGTTTTCTTGATTTCAAGTTGATTTCAAATATACATACCGACCCGTTTGATGTCGGTCGTATTTGCCTTCTTGATGAAGTTTGCCTTTTTGCATTTTGCATTTAGTTAAGTAATTACAGCAAAAGCCAATATTTCAAAATAGTGCTGCGAATGCTTAGTTTACAATGTAGGTTTAGGTTGTTTAAATAATTAAGATGAAATTCAGAAGCGGCTTATACACACATACATACATACATACATACATACATACATATGTACCTACATAGAAGCGCGAGGAAAAATTCACAGCGGTTTTTTGAGCCAACGAAGGTTTAGAGAAAATAAGGGGCGGGGCGTTGATACAATAATAAAGGGCTAGGGCAATGCCCTTATTCCTGATATATTTAAATTGGGAACCACTTTTACCAGCTCAGGACGAAGTCACGCTTAGTACATTAACTATTTATTTATTTTTTTTCAAGTTGTTAATACCTCTCTGCTTGCCTTTTGCGCTATTTTATTTTGCCTTATAGGTCCTAAAAATCCGTTCCCAGCTCAAAACTAACGCAAACCCCTTGTGTTTCCTCATGACTTAATATGTATACATACATACATATATGTACATACATACATATGTACTCTTATTTTAAATAAATACATATGTAAGTCGGTAGCAACAAATAGCTGCAATGCATTTTTAAGAAGATTCTATCAGACAAGTGTTGTAAAAATCGTTAATTCTATTGCCTCATAATGTGCAATGTTTTTGTAGATAGACTACATACTCCGTTTCTCAAGGCAACATACTGTACACAGATCTATGTACATATTCATACATACATACATATATCTATGTATGTGGTACTATATTTCTAGTATGTATATGTATTGAACATACACGAAATACGATTTTCTGTAATAATTTTCACTGCAGCAACTAAGTTATTTATGCTGCAACAAAAAGTGTCTAAAGCGTTGCCAAAAAATCTGCCAAAAGATGGAGAACGCCGTTACACTCTCTTAGCAATCAATGCCAGTGTAGCTACTTCAGTGTTCATTTCGAAAAAGAAATGAAAACGTATCTAAATGGCACAAAAATCGTACCTAAAAATCAGTCACAATGCACCTAGTAACTTCGATAGTTGAGAGGCAATCGCGTCTCGGAAGAGGTCCAAGTGACTCACTCCTTGGGAATCCAGAGATAAAGATAGGCTTCGTCGCCTGGATAAACAAAATTGTCGTATGNTACATACATATGTACTCTTATTTTAAATAAATACATATGTAAGTCGGTAGCAACAAATAGCTGCAATGCATTTTTAAGAAGATTCTATCAGACAAGTGTTGTAAAAATCGTTAATTCTATTGCCTCATAATGTGCAATGTTTTTGTAGATAGACTACATACTCCGTTTCTCAAGGCAACATACTGTACACAGATCTATGTACATATTCATACATACATACATATATCTATGTATGTGGTACTATATTTCTAGTATGTATATGTATTGAACATACACGAAATACGATTTTCTGTAATAATTTTCACTGCAGCAACTAAGTTATTTATGCTGCAACAAAAAGTGTCTAAAGCGTTGCCAAAAAATCTGCCAAAAGATGGAGAACGCCGTTACACTCTCTTAGCAATGCCAGTGTAGCTGCTTCAGTGTTCATTTCGAAAAAGAAATGAACGTATCTAAATGGCACAAAAATCGTACCTAAATCCGTCACAATGCACCTAGTAACTAGATAGTTGAGAGGCAATCGCGTCTCGGAAGAGGTCCAAGTGACTCACTCCTTGGGAATCCAGAGATAAAGATAGGCTTCGTCGCCTGGATAACATATATTGTCGTATGTTAATTTCGGCAGGTTGTGGGAAATCGCGATCGCGAAGTTTGGAATGCAATTTCTCAAAAACGCGAAAATAGATTTTCTCCAAAGTCTCTGAAAATGTTACTAGTTCACAAAATTCTTAAATTATTTAATTTTTAATGTTTGTTGTTAATTAGTTTTGAGTTTATGAAGTATTTTATTTAGTCAAATTTTGTCGTAAGCGTAATTTGTCTACAATTTGGCAGCCACTTTGTATGCAATACGACAAAATGTGATCAAAATTTCTACCAAATTAACGACACATTTTACTCAATTTCTCGGAAACTAAAGGAGATATTCAAAAAATGGAGAACGCCATTTTTACNACATTTTACTCAATTTCTCGGATGACTGCATCACCAACTAAATTTTTACTAAATTCTCGAAAAAGTTGTAGTCAATATCTCGGAAACTAGAGGAGATATCTAAACACTGATAACACCAATCGGAAGACCTTATTTCAAGATATATATAACTGCATCTAGAACTAAAAATCGTCAAAATGGCGCTTACGACAATCTTTTACCAAGGCGGCGATATATGTACGTACACCTTTGCTTGAAGGAGCCCCAGAGGAGCTTCAAATAGTTGTGACACTGAGCTAAAACTACAGAAAATGGTGGGGTTAATGGGTCAGCACACATAAAATGTCTCTTGATAAATAGACCACACTTAGGTCTCTTGTTCGCTGGTAACAACAATTTTTTAAGAAAGTTCCTGTAAATGTTTAAACCCTTTTAGACAACAACCCTTTTGGGTAACAACGTAGAGATCCGTGAAATATGCAATACACTACAACACTTCATAGTTGAATTGCTATATATAGATAGCAACAACGTTACCAACGTACCTAGAATGGCGGTAGCCAGAAGTGGTAAAATTGTTCGGTAACAAAATTTTACGGTTACAAAATCATCGGTGCAGAATATAACTGTAAACGAAACGGTTTTCAGTCCGCAATATGGCACCTCAAATCTAAAGATAGTTGTTGATTGCCCTGCCGACGTGCGTTCTTCTCGAGCACATAGTGGAGCCGAAAACCGTTCCTAGTTTCCCATGTGAACCAACAAAACAGCGCTACAACTACTCTTTGGGAGGAATCTGAACCCATAAAATGCCAATCAATTAGCTCCGCGCGAGTGGGGGTTGCGTAAAGCATCGTGTGTTCATACAGTGATGTGCCAAGCTGGGTTACCTTTGACCATTGATTGTGATGAACTAAGCATAGGAGGATTTGCATAAAGGTAGACGGCAATAAATAAAAGGGAAGTGTTCAAGCGGATTAAAACCACCGCGTTTTTCATAAATCGGTATACAGAAGGCTACTCTAACGCACTGTAATTCATTTCCCAAGGACTCGAAGCATCCCTAATCGTTTTTTACTTCTAACTACAGTTCCAGTTGGCCCTGCGAAAGCAAATCGTACTTAGTTTTAATCTCAGCTGATACGGATATAACTAATGAAAACAAACGAAATTAGTCAAACTCAAAATAGCGGTATTCTTCTTTGAATGAGCATCACAATACCAAATGACCATTCGTTCGTTCGATGAGCTCTTTAGATCGCAGTCGAAGATCAAATGCAACTCGATTCCACGACAGTCGGGTAGACGTAACCGGAACGACCCAGATTTATATCTGGCCAAGGACTGTCACTCCAGCAACACTCCCCAAAAACTCTTTGGGGAATCTGTATACTGTTACAACAACAACAACAAATGCAACTCATAATAAGCTCTCGTATGTTGGTGGGCCAAACAACATTGCATACGCAAACTGTTTTGCTACCTTCACATAGCCCACATGGTCCAACGATTTTTGAAGGGAATCTTACACTTTGTATCACTCTTGAACTTTCAGTATTTTGTTGGGGGGGTAGGGTCTAAACTGAAATGCTTCACCTTTTCGGAAACTCTACAGCTTGGCTTGTGCTCTCGGTCACAGGGTATATAAGAACACTTGTTGGACCGCAGAACTGAAGTGGCTCTCATGAAAGACTCCTCTTCAAAGGCCAGATATAAAGGAAGAAATTAATTGAATGTTTTTGATTTTTTGAAGGTTTACCAAAGTAATTATACTTCAACTGACAAAGGACCGATCAAAGTAAAAGTCTACTGACAAAAACAACACTAGTCTGCATATCGGTAGGTACCCATATATATGTACATATATACTACTGTATATATGTACATGTATCGTCGTTTAAAGTACAAAACCGCGTATCAACAAAAGCATAAATTATTTTTGAGAGAGTAAAAACACTAATATTTCAAAATTGTTCTCTTTTTTATAAAGCAATCGCATTTCTGGCTAGCATATTTCAGGACGAATGGATAAGGCTTGAGCGAGCTAAGAGCTTGTGTGAGCAAATCCAATTTTTGGCAGCAAATGTCAGTTACAAGGTTTTGCAGAATGACGATACGCGGTTTTGTACCTTAAACGACGGTATGGATGTATACTACATATATCGTCACTAGACACGAATTAAGGCGCGAGCTCAAAAGTTGACCGCGAAAAAGACACATAAAAACAACTCCAGCGAAAAAAGGCGCCTAAATTATTTTCGCGTGTCTAGTGACGATATCAGTTAACCCGCAGTGAAAAGCTGAGCTATTAAGCACAAATTCCTAAATACTCTTAACACCACAAAAACAAAAATGAACGAAATAATTTTTTTTTCTTTTTAAAACATTACATTTCAAAAATATATGGCATACAAAAATTATAATAGAAATAAAATAAAAATCCGCTGTCTGAGATTCGAACTCGGATCTTTCGAGTGGCGCGGCTGAGCTTTGCTCTGTTGTTGCAGCGTCGCGAGCAAAATGGCAAACTTATGCTTTTAACGGGAGATGATTTTGCAGTCTATTCCGTCCACACCCCAACAATATTTTTACTAGTTTTGACTACTCCTCTTTTGATTTTTTTTTCACATTTCATATAAAAAGTAGTCAAAACTGGTAAAAATGTTGATGTGCTATCTTTTGTCGCGGGGTGTACAGTGTCACAATAGCAATACATACATATGCACATACATACATCGTTTTCCTCGCGACTCACCGTTAGTTTATGGTTCTCAATATTAATACTCTCGCATATATATATATATATAGTTGCAATATACATACCCTGCAGCAATAAGGCGGCCAATTCTCCTTTAAGGACTAGTACTTCACTGGTTAAAATTTGACTGAAAATGTAAGCCTTCGACCCCCAACGGTCTTCAAGGAACCGGCCTAGAGATAGACGAAAAGTACAGTTTGGCAGTGACAGGGTGGTGTTGTCCTGCAATTCGATAACAAAAATTTAAAGAACACCACCCTGTAAATGTCCCAATCGCTTGGTCTGGCCTTGATACAAAGTGAACATTTGAACACACATTTATGTACATGCGTGGCTGTAGCTCAGTGCGCAGTGATGTTTGCCACTATTTGTTAGCTTTCAGGAGGGTCCGGGTTCAAATGCCACATGGTTATAAAATGATAAAATTTTTTATTTTTTTTTGTGTTTCCGAATTATGAAAAAGCATCTGCGAAGTGCAGAACGCAATCTTACTCCAACGAAAAAAATCTACGAAATTGAACTAGTCCAGGACTATCTTACGGTCAGTGTTGATTGGACCGAATGCTAAAAATGGCAGTTGAAACCATTGGCAGGGCAATTATGAGGGACTAGTGCTGGTAACAATAGGGACTATCTGAGGGCGGCTAACCTAGGGTGAGTCTGAATTGCTGCATGCGTATGTACATACATAAGTACAGATATACGAACGTATGTATGTATGTAGTATGTAAAAATTTCGTTTTTATGTTGGACCGAATTTACGAATGGCGGAGCTTTTCATTCCATTGCTTTCGGTATTTTCGTTGTATTTATTATAAAATACTTATGTAAGTATGTATATATACATACATACATACAATAATGCAAGTAAATAAAAGGATTTCCGCATGCATATGTACATATGTATGTATGTATGTAAGCGTTCATCTACTTTCAATGATTTACGTTTGGATTCGTTTTCGGTTTGATAGTCACATTGACCTGGCTCAGCGGACGACAAAGTTTGTCACAATAAAGCTGCATATAAAAGGCGTAAGGCAAGGCATTGGTTAAGAACTTAAAAGCCCGTTTTCGCAAACGGCCGTAGTCAGCGAAGAGTGGTCAGCTCCAAATTCCTGATTCCTGGCTACCGCGAGTGATGATATATACATATTTATGTGCATTAGGGTGGTCCTTAAATGATGTAGCAAGTGATTTTTTACATTAGATTTCCTAAGCCCCAACGTGTAGGCTACTACTGTAGTCAAAGATAAATTTTGGTCCCGATTGAAGTCGGTTCAGATTACCCTATGAAAACGTCTTAACCGACTCCAATCGGAAGCAAAATGTATAGATGATATCTGCGACCGTGGGTGAGACTGAAAAATCGTTAATTTGATTTTGTTGAAGGACCACCCTAATGCACATACATATGTACATATGTATGGGTAAGGGTCAGGCCGAAAATGCCTGACAATGTATGGAGTATGGAGAGTACATAGAAGTGCCTAAGCAAACAATAAAGCGTTCACTCACCTCGATAAAGTTTGGCTTTGCCAGAAATTTGCAGTGCGCTGACCGACTCCAATTGTTGCTGTTGTTGTTGCAGCTGATGATAGTGTGCCTGCAGATGATTATGCTGAATGTGCTGCTGCTGATGGTGGAGATGGTTTTGGCTTTGATTTTGAGTTTGATTAAGACTTTTTATTTGTGTCTGTTGTTGTTGTTGATGTTGCTGCAAAAAAGCTCGATTTGTTGCATTGATCGATGATACACTTGGGATGGCATTGTTGGTAGCCATGATCGAAGCAGGCGTTGCGCCAGAAGTGGTTGCTAGCGATTGTGGTTGCAGCTGCGGCTGTGGCTGTGGCTGTGGCTGTGGCTGTGCCTGTGCTTGTGTCTGGCGCTGCATCGTTTGTTGGTAGTGTTGCATATGTGGCAGCTGTGAAGAAATGTTGCCATGTGCGACATTTATCGCTATCGACTGATTGAATGTCATCCCATTTGAATTGGTCGCTGCCGTAATTGCCCCAGTATTGAGGGCCGGCGGACCATGCGTCGGGCAAAAAGTTCGAAGTTCACCGCTGGCATCGATGAACACGGGAGCAGCATCCATAAATGGCCAGGTGGCGCTGCTGTCACCCACTGCAGCCACAACCGTGGAAGCAGGGCTTGATTCCCGTTGTACGTTGGAAACAGTACTGTTGCTGCTGCCTTTGCTTGGTGTTTCGGCCGCCGCTGCAGTCAGCGAAATCACCTGCACTGGATAGATGCTTGGATGCGGTGCTTGCGGTGTGTTGCCAACCGTTACGTGCAATGCGCTGCTAGCTAAGGCAGTTGCGCCGATGCCAGCTGAGCCTGGCACAACACTATGCAAATGAATGTGTGGCACACCGCCCAATGAGTTGGCATGCTGTGTGCAATTATGCTGATGCTCTATAGATGACGTCACAAAGTTGTGTGATGGTTGTAGATTTGGCAACAGTGGCTGCGGCGGCTGCTGTTGAAAGGAATTTTTGGAGTAACTCTGTTGAGCCATGGCAGACACTTGGGGCTGGTGTTGCTGCGGCTGCGGCTGCTGTTCCTGTTGCGCCTGTGAATGGTGATGGAGACTCATCCTATGCAGCATAGTGGTAGTGGTGGTCTGTTGCAGATAATGCTGCTGCTGCTGCTGCTGCTGCTTTGGTGGCTGTGGTTGATAGTAGATTGCTGTCTTTTCGTGAGCGAACAGGGAGGACGCAGCTGCAGTTGTGGAAGAGGTGGTTGTCTGCTTTTTCCGTGCCGGATGAAACGATGGGGCTAGTGGCGTCAATTTCGATTTGAGCGCCTTCAAAGCCAACGTAACGGATGGTGTTGGGAGCTGTACTTTTGCAATAGGTAGCTCTTTTTTGGGTAACCGGTGTTCTGTTTTCTTAATGGACTGCATTGGATTTGAAACCGAACAAGAAGCTGTAATAGTTGCTGATATTGACTTGTTAACTCCCGATGGAATAGCTTCGCTCGATCCACTCAGAGCTTGGGAGGCTTTGGTGCGGCCGTTATTATTGTTATCATCGACAATCTCGGCTATGAACGGACTTTCGATTTGTGGACCAACAATGAAATGGCCAATATTCATATTTTCCTCACAATATGTATCTTCTTCCGCAATATCTTTAACGGGCCGAGTTGATTCCAGCAGCAGTGGGGGCGTCGTTGCCGCTATGTTTTCCGTTTGTTCTTGTGCCTTCATTATCTGATAACTCTCGCCGATAAATGTCACCAACTCTCGGCACGCGAAATTCAGTTCCTTATTTTCTTCCACCACATTGTCTTCGTCTGCGCCTTCCCAAGAGCCTGTGCAATGCATTTTTCTGCTGTGCTTGCAGTAGCTGTCATGGGAACAATCGATAACATGTTCGATAATTCGAAAATTATCATAGTCGATAATGCGCTCCTGGTAGGTACAATTGGCAGCTGTTTCATCGCAACCACAACCAAAATGGCTCGATGCATTGCAAGTACAATCACCTGGTTCTAAATCGTCTAAAATATTACTACTTTGGGATTCGAACGATTGGTTTTGATTGACTAAATGTTCATTATCCAGAGCGCTGCCAGTTACTGGCGATGGCTCATCTTCATGACCACCACCACCATCATTTATCGCATTCAGTGTTTGCTGCAGACAGTTGTCGCACTGGCTGAGACTATCTGATTTTGTGGAATTTTTATCGCCCACGAATCTGGAAAACTCATTACATTCATTACAATCGCGGTTCATATCGAAAACGTTTAATTCTCTATAGAACAACTGACTTTCATTTGCATTCCCAATCGCCTCGTCAGCAAACTCCTTTTCGCTGTTTGCTATATCCATTTCCTTGTTTTCGTCTGCTTCGTGAAATTCCATCAATCCATAGTCTTCACTGTCATTATTTGAAGCCACCACTGCCAACGCATGGTACGCATGTTCACTCTCCCCATATACATCCGTCCCCAGCTCAGTGTTGCCTGCTGTCAAGAGCTGTTCTTCGTCACTCAATGCGTCAGTCTGTGTACTATTATCGACAAGCCTAACCGACGCCATTGGGCCGCTGGCAATCATCTCTCCACCGATTGCCAAGTTATCATCATATTTAGAAGATGCCGTCACCGTTGCAACAAGTGGCAATGGTAACCTACGAGAATGGGTGTGTGTTCCTAACTCCGGCATCATAGCAGAAGAAGCCGAGGAGGAACTGGTCCCTACGAAGCCAGGCGAAACCGAAGTCAATGTCGTGAAACTATCTTCTTCATCCACGTGTCCGGCGTTAGTGCTGCTGATGAGAAATGTGGTAATAGCAGTTGCAGTAGCAGATTCCTGATTCAGCATGCTCTTGCGACTGACATTGGTAGTTGTTGTTGTTTCCGCCGTACTTGCTACATCTACTCCATCCATTGACACTCCTACAACAGCTGGAGGCGAAGCAGTAATTGCGGCAATGTGGCTAGTCACACTTGCAGCTGCCATACGAGAAAAGTGAGAAGTTAGCAGCCGATTTGGAATTTTGCAATAATCGCTTTACGTTAACTGTAAGCAGCCGTGATATTGTCGCAGTCGCAGTCGGTGTCGGACAAGTGTGTGTGCTCGCACTTTACAACAGCTGATAATGAGCCAGTTTTGCACGATGGCGCTGTACTATACTCCTTCCCTTTGCCAGTTGGCTTTTTTTATCGTTCTACCAGATGTTCACTTCAGCGCCAATTTTTTTGTTGTTCATTATTTTCGTTTGCGCTCCCCTCCAACGTAATCTTAGCGAGCGTTGACCAATTCACCAATATTTATTAGAGTTTGGTGTTGTATGCAGGTTCGTGCATGCATAGATTTAGCCGGCATCACAACTGAAAAAAGTAAATAAACATTTTACCATTAAAGTTGATTGCATAATTACAATAAAATATCGAATCCTAACCGCCAAAAAGGGTAAGCGATTTTTTTTTTGTTTTTAATTAAAAAAAATGTCGCTTACGTGTTTTTGGGGCGGTTAGGGGTCGATATGTACTACATATACATATGTACCTACAGTGCCGGTAAAAATAATAGCACTGTGAGGTACTATGAGGTCTATCAAAGGAAAACTCCAAATAAGTTTACTTCTAGTATCTTTTTATTTCTCTAACAAACTTATCATATTATTCCACACTAAATGAAAAAAAAAATTAAACTTAATTTAATGCATCGCCAAATTTTTTTAAGTATTTATATGGATGTATTCAAAATATGGCGGTAAAAAAATAGCACTAAGAATTAGTTATGCCCTTAAAAACTAAAATAAAATGTAAACTCTTAATTTTTCATTTAGAAGTGTATGTACATAAATATTAGGCTCCAGATTAATACTTAGTNTAGTTATGCCCTTAAAAACTAAAATAAAATGTAAACTCTTAATTTTTCATTTAGAAGTGTATGTACATAAATATTAGGCTCCAGATTAATACTTAGTAGCATGTCCTTTATTTTTAATAACGGCCGCACAACGTCTTGGCATGGAGTCAACAAGGTCCTGACATTTCTTTTTTGGAATCTTGCTCCAGGAATCTTTAACTGCCTCCCAAAGTGCTTCTTTACTGGTTGGTCTGGCATCATGAACTGCCAACTTGACCGCAGTCCAGAGGTTCTCAATTGGATTGAGATCAGGCGACTGTGCAGGCCACTCCATAACATTGATCAAATGATCCCCAAACCACTTTTTTGCCCTCCTACTAGTGTGTTTGGGGTCATTGTCCTGCTGAAAGACCCACCTTAATGGCATTTCCTCTTCGGCCTAAGGGTACATCACTTCCTCTAATATTCTTACGTGTACATATTGATCCATGATTTCTTTGATCCAATATATAGGGCCTACACCATTCTAGGAAAAACAAGCCCACACCATTATACTAGTACCTCCGTGTTTGAGAGTTTTTGTAGTGAACTTGGGATCAAATTCAGTTTTCTGGGGCCTCCTAACGTAGTCTCGACCACCTTTGCCACCATAGAGCACAATTTTGCTTTCATCCGCCCAAAGAATGTTCCTCCATTTCCCTACCGGCCAGTCCAAATGATCTTCTGCAAACTTCAAACGCTGTTTCAAATGCTTACTCGTTAATAAAGGAACCTTTCTGGGAGTGCACGACTTTAAACCATTCTCTCTAAGCCGGGAGCGAACTGTCTCTACACATGCCGTGATATTAAGCTACTTTCTAAGTACAGTTGCTGGCTTAAAAGGGTCTTTTTGGCTTTGCCGAATAAGCCGTCAGACCAGTAAGGGTGACATTGCCCGCTTGCGTCCACGTGTTTCTGGTTTTGGAACAAATTTTAATGCATTTCGGATCATTTTGTTGGAACAGCCAACTGTACGGCCCACTTCCGCATAAGTTTTGCCTTGAGAAATTAGTTTTTTTATAATTTCACGTTTTTCTGCGCTGCAACGTCCCATAACTATTCAAACAATTTACAAAATTCAACTTTTTACACAACAGAGGTATTAAACAAATTATATTTACCTTTATTCACGGAAAAATTTTTAATAAATGTAAATGAAAGATATTTTTCAAACGAAATGCGCAGCCAGTGCTATTATTTTTACCGCGTCAAATCGAGTACCACCGAACAAATTACTTGAAGTTGAGAGAACCGTTATTATTTCAAGCAAAACGAAGCACTCTTGAAAAGAGAATTTTATTACCTAACTGTTAAAACAGAAGAAGCCTGAAACTTGTGATGCTCTCAGATTTTTCAAATAGGAATGAAAAGTTCATAGCGGTAGTGCTATTTTTTTTACCGGCACTGTATGTAAATATTGTATTCAAATTTGTTATAATAAGTATTCAGGTACTCTTGCATGTATGTATGTAGTCTTGCGTCGTCTACATACACCGAATTGTATATAAGTAACAGATTGACTGAATAGCTGCTATTGGACAGCTCTGCTCCTTGGTTTGCAGTTAGTAGTTTGAAAACTTCGTGTCGTATACGTAACCTAAAATTCATCGGTTTGTAATAGTGATGTTGCAAATGTCACATTTTCGCGAATGTACGAATGCGAATGTACGAATGCGAATGCGAATGCGAATGTTAGGAATAACATTAAAAAGGCTATAATCGTCTTAAGTTGATCGTTTTTATTACTTTAAAATTTTGTAAATTATTAGAACATTGAACGAATGCTAACCTATACAGTGTTTTAATCTATGTAGTAGTCAAAGTTTTATATTTCGAAAAAAGTAATTTTGCTGCCGTTTCTCCCGTGAGGCGATTTCTTAGAGGCTCGTATATAAGGCCGGCTGCACTGAACAAATAATTGCTCACTTGGAACGCTGGCGGGTGGAGCGCTAAAATATTTGCGGGCCAGATCTATCCATTTGTCGTATTTTAATTTAGTTTTCCACCAATAGAGGGAGGATTTTCAACGAGATGAGCTTTAATTTTTCTCGACGATATGTATGTTTCAATTGAGCTTCAATTTTTGCATTTTTTAATGTCTCCAATGTTTAAATTTATTTCTAGCAATAAGCCTTTTTCGGCATTCTATCAAGAATGCCCACGATTTAGCTTTCCCTGATTCCATATATGTACATATACTCACTTGATGTTGCTTTTTTTAAGATATGTATTTGCCTTTAATTGTAAAAGGCGAGGAAGAAGCCCTTATTCCTGATAATATTTCAAACGTTCCATATTTAAATTGGGCGCCACTTGCATCAACTCACGTCGAGCGCATGTTTAGTACATTCAAGGCAGTGTTACAAGGCCTGTTCTGTTACAAAAAAAAAATCAAGTAGATAATGAAGGAAATCGACGGATAAATAGAGAAGTAATAAGCGGTCATATGAAAACGCGCAAAGATTTTTTGTATGAAAAATAAGCGGGCAAGAATGTTAATCATACGCCATGTACACCCGAAAATATCTCGAAAACTTATCCATAGAATAAAACATTAACTCGATTTTCAGATTCAGCGAGCAATTCTATATAGGAATTGTGTTATTTTTCAGTTTTCGTCTTTTTAGTGCATTGTTTTGCCTTTTTTGATATTTCTGGTGCCTTTTCCTGCCTATTTCGCTATTTTATTTTGCCTTTTTTATAGGTCCTAAAATCCGTTCCCTGCTTAAAAGACATTTAGCAGTACTTATTGAAGGTAGGGGGGGGGGTTGAAATTCGATTTTTTCCGAATTTCGAACATTGCCCAACCATTCGATTATTCGATTCGAAATTTGGTGGTGCAAATTCGATTTGGTTCGAATTTTGTCGAATTTTCCAAAAAATTTTTGAAGTGAAACTTCTTAATCGAGTTCGGAGATATTTGCTTTGAATATTTAACACCATGTCATAAAATCTGTATCGTTCGTTCGATTTTCAAAAAGGAGGTAGGTGTCAAAAAAAAATTGGTATGAAAAAAAAATTTCCATCGATAACTTAAATCTGTGACACACAATGGCTAGAGGCGTCGCCTGAGTTCATTCTTTCATATATTTATGTATGTGCCAGTTTTACCGTTATATATTTTTTATCTACTCGTTTATTCCATGAGGTCTTCATGCTTTATTTAAATTTAAAAAATTTAATTACTATTCCGTTTTAAAAATCTGAAAATTCACTGCGGGAAATTTTTTTATTCTTTTTTATTCTCTTTTTGTCTTCGCCTTCTCGTTTTTGCCTTTATAAGTTTTGAAAAAAGGTTTTGAACGAACCATTATATCACATTCCTAGGCAAGTTTTGAAAGAATATTTTCGATACTAAATTTTATTAAAACAAAATGTTTCCTATAGCTTCCTATATAGAAACAGTGTCATCGTTAATTAAGAAAGAGATGTTCTTACGATACTATTGTTATTATATTGACTCGATTTGACTATTTATTTTATTATATTTCAATTTGAATTATTTGTTTATAAAAATATAGTTTATTCCTTAACAAACACTAAATGAAAATAAGTTTAATCTTTGAACAACATTACAAAAATCGACAAGTTTTCGTAAAAATTTCGAACTTTCTATTTCAATTTTATCTCTTAATATTTTGCAGTTTTTTACCTCATTCAATTTTTGTCTAATAAAGTGCAAATTTAAAGTAGCTGCGATTTACAGTTGATGTCTGGCATATTTTTAACGATGTCGGTAATTTTCTTCCATATTATCTAAGTGTGTTCGACGATTTTTTAATGAAGAAAATGAGCAACGCCTTCATCAAAAAAAAAAAAAAAAATATATTAAAAATCAACGATAAGTCGCAGCTATGTATTTTAAAGTTGCGTTTTTTTTTGTATTGATCGGGCTGCAAAACTGCATACTCAAAATATGTATTTCTAGGAAATCTAATTAAAAAGCTTTACGAAAGTTTGTTGATTTTTTTTAATGTTGCGCAAAGATTAAACTTTGGATTTAAATGGGTTTTGTTAAAGTGTAAACTGCAATTTTATAAACAAATAATAAAAATTATACAATTTTAAGATAAATGGCGAATTTATGTATGTATCATGTATAAAGTTTTGATAAGCACTTGAAATACNAAGTTTGTTGATTTTTTTTAATGTTGCGCAAAGATTAAACTTTGGATTTAAATGGGTTTTGTTAAAGTGTAAACTGCAATTTTATAAACAAATAATAAAAATTATACAATTTTAAGATAAATGGCGAATTTATGTATGTATCATGTATAAAGTTTTGATAAGCACTTGAAATTCTCAAGTTTTAGTACTGAATTCAAAGAAGATGTCTCTTTTATCCATTCATAATAACTTCAAAAAAATTTTTTTGGTAAGAAGTGTATCTTAAAATATCTGACATTTATGTTAAAAGTGTAAAATATGTAAATGTACCTACATAAACTTTCCCGTGAATACCATCAAATCATTGGTCTTGAAGGGAATCTATGTATACATGCATGCATATGAGCAGCTTAAAAAGTCGATACAATTTACAGTCGAAAAGTACAATTTTTGTATAGATTATAGATTATTTCCCAACACTGTGGGGAACTAAGCAAAATGGCCCAGTGTATTTCGCAAATATTCAAAGAAAAATTCGATTTTATCCGAATTTTAGCAACACAAAGTTCGATTTCAAAAATTCGCCATTTCGGAGCTAAAATTCGAATATCGAAGCTTCGAATATCGAATTTACCCATCCCTAGTTGAAGGTCCCTCGATGATGCTTGATATACTACTCAACCGTTTAGCGCCTGAAGCTAAAAGCCGGTTATTGTCCGCACCCTGGTGAGATGGACTGTTTCAGCAATATTAGAGTGAACTCTCTCCCCATGTACATATTCGCATTCGCAAATCATTCGTGTCATACGAATGCGAATCATTCGCATAACGAATGCGAATGCAAATATTCGCAACATGCCAAGTTTGTATTACTGAAGATGATGACGAAATTTATGTTACGTATACGACACGTGGTTTTCAATCTGCTAACCAAGAAGTACCGTTGTTCATTAGCATTTGAATTAGACTACTTAAGAAAATTGAAACAAACTGTCATTTAATGTTTTGTATGCCATTTTTGTATACCCTATGAATGCGCGATACTAATTTATTAGTCAAAGTTTACATTTATGTTCATGTATTTATATTAGGGTGGTCCAAAATAAGTAAAGTCGGAATTTTTCGGAAAGGATTTTTCTATATCGAAAAAATATACCCCAATTTTTTGTTTGTTTTTGAAATCAAAAAATATTAACAGGTCGCTCAAAACGCTCAAAGTGTTGCATGTGTGTATTTTATATGAAAAAAAAACAACTATGAAAAAATTATTGGGAATCTCCTGAAGAGAAACAGAGTTTTCCGATTGAAAAATTTTGATTTTCAAGAATTCTATACCATTTCTACGAAGTGCAAAACTTTGAACGCTTTGTGAGCGTACAAATTCCGATCTAACTTTTTCACATGCATTCTTTACCCCTCCCTAATGTACAATCCACATATGCTTACATTTTCTGTTTACGTGCATATTTTGGTATTTGGTATTTGGCGGCCGCTGTGGTTTAGTCGTTAGCAGTGCGCGCTACCATTCTGCAGGGCCTGGGTTCAAACCCGGTTTAACTCAGCATAAAAAAAGGTTTTTTTCTAATAGCGGTCGCCCCTACGCAGGTAATGGCAAGCCACCGAGTGTATTTCTGCCATAAAAAACAGCTTCTTATAAAAATACAATCGCCGTTCGGAGTCGGCGTAAAACTGTAGGTCCCTGCGATTTGTGTGACAACATCAAGGCGCGCACGCCACTAGTCGGAGGAGAAGCTCGGCCAAACACTAACATTTGAAGGCAGTCTCTGCTGATTTATAAGTTTTACGAAGATCACTGGCTTTGCTTGAGGACCTTAAACTAGATCAGCGCTTTTTTGATTTGCCTTTGCAGCGGTGAACTTTCAATGCAGATTGCCAAGAAATGCTCTAGAACTTTAGAGTATCAATTATGCTGCTTTTTGGGCAGGTGCTTTGTCAAAAATTCTCACTCGCCACAAAAACCAAGGAATGTGAGCAAAAAAAAATTCTTACTGAGGGTTCGTTAAATAAGTTATAGTTTTATTAATTCTCCTCGGAACCTCGGAATAAAGTCGCACCTAATCTCGTTGCAGCAAATTCTTATCATATGCAATACAAGATTTTTAGTCAGACAATTTGTGGCACACCCTAATATGCATACATATCTAGGAAATTGTTGTAATAAACCATATAGATAATATGATTTCTACATGTATGTATGTACATATGTATGTGTATGCGTTTGTACTCATACTTACGTTTGAATATTAAAAGCCACGTAAATGATTTACGCAATTATACATACATAAATAACATATGTTCACTTTATGAACGCACGCAGGCACGCCGGCACGTGTGTGTGCATGTTAGTTTTTCGTGGATTATTTTCCGAATATTAGTCCACCATAGTATGTATGTATTTCTCCATCGAACATCTTTCATAGTTTTTGGCCCTAACAACCAACACCTCTGTAGAAATACATATACATATACATATGTATGTATGTATAATGGGTTAGTAAGAGCTTTTCCACGTTTGCTAAAAAAAAGTAAAGTGGATGGTAAGCTACAAAATTTTCCAGCTTTCCACCATTGCAAATACAAGCGCTGCTGCATACCTCTCCTGGCCCTCTCTCGCAATGCCATTCATTCTCTCTTAGTCATTTCCACTGCCCTTATGTATGTACATATGTATGTATGTATGTATAATTCACCTCCCAAGAATAACATATATATATACATATGTTATTAACTCAAGTCTCNTAGTCATTTCCACTGCCCTTATGTATGTACATATGTATGTATGTATGTATGTATAATTCACCTCCCAGGAATAACATACATATATACATATGTTATTAACTCAAGTCTTTTTTGAGTTGGCTCATTTTTTTAATCAACATTTTCTCATTTAGAGAAATTTTCGCGCAACAAGTTAGATGCTTCCTTTTTTATCTGTGTCCTTTGAAATAATTATAATGATCGACAAAGGACCAAAGTGTCAAAGTGAAATTCGCTAAAGGAACGGCAGTGTTCTTTAACATTGCGTCAAAGCATTGATTCATACGTTGTAAACGCATCTGGCAACACTATGGACGATATATTCGTTTATGTTAGCCCTCTTATGGTCAGCCAGCATAGCCTAACCTAATCTAACCGACTCAAAAAAAAAAAGTAGAAGGTTATCAATTCATCGGTATATTACTTTTTTTTTATGTACTACGCTCCCAAAATACTTTGGAGTACGTGAACCGTTTGGGATAATTCGGAAAGGTGCTACCTTAAGAGTGGTCCCATACTAATTTGGTTTAGCCCTTTGACGATCAAAGGGACAGCGGTGACCCTTTTAAATAAACATATTTTCTGGAAAAACTGTTGAACCGATTCAAAAAGGTCTTATTTAGTAGGCAATTAATGCAGCTTTCAGACATTACCTTACTTTTAAGGGTGGAGTCCTCCAGGCCACCCCAAATTCAAAAAAACTTAACTTTTTTTTTCTCCTATTTCCCTGTTGCAATATTTCTGTATTAGGTGGAGCTACATATACATAGAAATTTTGGAGAAGTTGCGGGTAACCTTGCCCTTAGCACACTTATACCACACCTGAGATCCCCCAATCTGAAGGGACATATGTATATGTATGTCCCATTGGTCCTCAACCTTTATGACATATTAAAATTTTTCAGAGGAGTTGGTTTACTAGGAAAAAAAATAAATTTGTTTACTTTTTGGCTTATATGTACATTGGAACATAATTTTTTGTGGTAAATTTCGAAACAATTCCATCACAAATTTTCGGGTGAATTTTTTTTCAGGCGAAACTCAGGTTAAGGCAGAATGATTTTCTTCTCTTGAATTTTACCATATTATCGATTGGCTCGCACTTCGTCTCACTCAGCGCTTCTGGGAAGGCCTATATCGAACGACGGATCATCTCGCGGAGGCTGTTCAATACAAACAATAACAAAATGAAAGCGAATTTCTTCGAATTCCTTTCAACTCATTAATTCGATGGCACCGAGAAAATGGGAAATGTTGCCCAATAAAGCCGAGTTTCTAGCAGGCGGTGAATTGTCGCAATAAATAATTTCCAAATTTCCAAATACGCCTTCAAACCTAGAAGTACTTTCTTCGTCGAATTGACGAGCTGGTGACGTGTGTTGTTTACGCATACAAAATTAAGAACGTACTTCCAAGGATAATATAGTATATAATATAAATCAATGTGCAATAATAATCGATGATTCCCCGATAAGCACTCGCGTAAACAATTCTTTTCAATCGAAAGTCGGATAGACATATCTAGTTGATGTACTGACCGAATATATTCACGCAATCATCCCACCCCCTATAATGACGTAAGCAATTTCCACATGAACTCCTGAATTAGGGGTGATGATAACAACAACGAACAACTCTGATGACAAGAATTTGACAAAACTTTTATTTATCAGCCACAATGAGATAGATATAAGGGTCGTTCTTAAAAAACATGACCATTCTGAATTTTGTAATTTTTAAAAATTAAGTTGGCCAAATATGTTTATAATTGGCCTCATGTGGTTACGGATGGTATCAACAATAGGAATCCATAACCAGCAGTATTTTTTTTAATTTTTGGAGTTTTTGGAGTTAATAAGTCACAGAGTGGACCGGTAACAGAGGGGACAAATTAACTCAAAAATACCATATTTTAGCTTTTTATTCGAATTTTGGAGAATTTATTTGTCCACTTAATTAATGTACATAAAATATTTATAAAAAAATTATAAAATAAATAAAAAATCACTTTACTCACCGTTTTTCAACAGTAACAGAGTTGACACTGAATAAGGGTACGTACCCGGCATACAATTGGGTTCCTTACTCAACAACGCACTAAACAAGACTGAACAGTTCAAAACACATTTTGTTGATTTTAGCTAAGTTATGATGGAGAAGCATAAGAGAAATATACGCGTCATAACGTTTAACAAACATTTTTCAATAAAATGAGTGGACGTAACAGAGGGGACCAAAACCTGGGGACACAAATTTTCTTCATAAAAATTATACAAAAAAATTATTTTTCATCATTCTTTTCTATATATGGTATTAATATACACAAACTGAATAACAAAAATTGTAAATATTATTTTTTTTCAATTTTATTTCAACTGAAAATAACTATTAAATTTTTATAAATTGGCTCGGGACACAGGTTTTTGCTAAACCTTTGACATTGAAAATATTTTTTAAGTTATTTTCAGATAATTAATTATTTTTTTTTTATAATATAGTTACGTAGAATCGATAATAATTTATAAAAATGCAGATATTTTTCTATTTTCTTTTTGAAGAAACAAAATATAAAATAGTAAAGTCTGGGGACACCAATTGGTCATGTTTTTTAAGAACTACCCATAAATCGATGGCGAAGTTCATCTGATTATGTGCATTTTCAATTTTCAATTTCAATGTTTATTAACATACATACATACATGCACACAAGAACTTACTAGGCTTTTCGACGAAGAGGCCTTGTAACAAACAGATCACTTAAAATCAAAACAAAGGAATAAAAAATAAATGCAACGAAATTATAGCAGCGCCACCCACGGCTATTCGAGGAAGCTATCAGAATGCTGACGAAAAGCTGAACGTGTACGTACGTGTACATTTGTATGTACGATAGCGTTAATTGAGAGTACTTTTGTAAGACATTGCAGCAAGTTTATTTATTATTTTATTGTGAGAGAGCAACCAGTATGAAAGAAATAAGTGTAAGAAATGGCTTACCAAAAGAGAATATGGAGCACCTTAACTAACGTTCATATTTTTGAGGTAGGTTTTGTACGATAAAGAGTATCTACTACCAAATGTTAAATATAAAAAGCTAACTAACTTGCCCGCTCCCAGACATTTTTCTTTTTGCCAATTTCTTTTTTCTTTTTGCCAATTTCGAAAATGTCATTATTGACGCCTGACGTCAAAAATTGTGTAAGGGAGTTAATTTGAGCTGTTGCAATTTCTTACTTAGGCCCATCTATACACAAACATATGTATGTGTGTATGTAAATGGCTTTTTTGCTTCGGACACTGTCAAATTCAATTAGAACTTCACATATGTATGTATGTATGTATTTATGCATACCGTAGATCGACCCGGAAAAAAAGTTCACCGTACACCTTTGAGTCTGACGTAGTGATTGCAATTCGCTTTCGGAAAAATATATGTATGTTTTTGCCGAACGTACCCCACTTTTTAGATTTTTTTGTTATATCTTTGGCATTTACAGTCGGACTTTAAAGTATGATTGACGGCCGCTGTCGTGTAGTGGTTAGCAGTGCGCGCCACCACTTCGCAGGGCCTGGGCTTGAGCCCTAGTCAAATCAACAAAGAAATAAAATTAGGAACATTTTTTTTGTTCCTTAACAGCAGTCGCCCTTCGGCAGGCAATGGCTAACCTACGAGTGTATTTCTGTCATGAAAAACCAGCTTCTCATAAAAATACAATCGCTGTTCGGAGTCGGCGTAAGACTGTAGGTCCCTCGCACGCCACAAATCGGAGGAGAAGCTCGGCCATACACTAACATATGTGTAAGCGCCAATCTATTATCATTCTTTAAAGTAGGATATATCGATGATTTTGTCTCGAAGAGACCTGTTTTTTGTTCCAAATTTCATTGACCTCAAATTCTTCGTTGTATCGCATCACCCTAATGTCAGTTAATTATAGCTCACTAAGGGCCGGTTGTTCAATGTCTGGTTAACACTAACTGCAGGTTAAACATCGTTATCGACATGATCGACTCCATTACATATAACAGGCAGTCAATAACGTCGATAACGATGTTTAACTGCGAGGTCGTGCTAACCAGACCCTTGAGAAACTGGCCCTTAATCTATGTACGTACATTCGCACAAAATTGCATTTCAAATGAAAATCAGTTCAAACATGTAATGTCTGTGTACGTTGTATGTATGTATGTATGTATGTACGTATGTAGATATGTATGCACTTAAAATTTGCAAATAGTGCAAGTCCTATTGAATAAACGAAGCAAATTTGCTTTGGATCGCTAACAAAACAAAGTTACAAAAGAACTTAGCCACTGTCCTGTTACAAACCGTTACAAACCTGCATACTTACTCGCATACATACATATGTATAAACATATGTACATGTACATGTATGCGTGTGTGTACCTACATATGTACCCTGCAGGGAAACCCCGAACTGGTGAACCAAATTTGTAATTCCGTACTAGATCTTTAGCGCCAAAAAGGAACTAGTCCGATAGGAACTAGATCCCCACCAGTCCGAAATCGGCGAAAAGTGGTACTTTTAAAATACTAATTTTTTCAGTTTTTTTCACTAGAAATCGATATCTAAAGTGACGAATTTAGAAATGGTTCGGAACTATAGAAAAAAGGATGCAGAACGAACTAGATCTTATTTGTCGAATTTAGAACAAGTTCGGAACTATCGAATAAGGGATGCAGCGGGGGGCTTATTTACTTTACATAGATATGTGTTCGGCGGCTTTTTCGTTCAAATACGCGTCTATTCTGCGCTTCGCAGATGCTGTTTCATAGCTTGGTAATACAAAACTAAAATTTGTGTTAACATTCCAACATCTTGGGACCGTCTGAAATTTAAGAAGCGAGCAACTCTGCAAACTCAGCTACAGCTAAAGGTATGTAAACGTACATTTCTTAAAATTTCAAATTGAAAACACATTTCTTCCAAAATAACTTAAAATCGCACACACGGAAGAACCAAAAAGATTGAAAAATCATGATACTTTTTTCTTTCGTCTGTCGATTTTAGAACTGGTTCGGAACTATAGAATTTAGGACTAGCTCGGAACTATCGAAAAAGGGATGCAGCGGGGGGCTATTGACACTTCCTAGGACATCGCTATGTTAAATTCGCCAGTTGCTTGCATGCAAAAGAGATTTATCGCGAACCAGTACTGGGTCTAAATGTACTAGAAGCGCACCAGTTCAGAACTAGAGATTTTCCCCACAGGGTACATATGCATTTATGACATCGACAAGTAGTCAAACAACTACCGTTATAAATGCTACAGCAACAGCAGTATAAATAAGCAGACTGCAATCTACAGCACAATGAGGACTCTGAGATAAAACCTCCAACCGAACGATGACTGCAACAACAAAACGCAAAAATTAAAATTATAACCAAAATTGTTAACAGCACGGTGCAACGAAAAAGTGAAAAAAAAAAAAATGCAATGACATGCTGTGCTCTACATACACACCACGGAGATGAAAAAATAGGTACAATTGTACCTGTTTCCGACGTTTGCTGACCAAAGGTACATTAGGTGCAATCACTAGATTTTAGGTACAATCACCTTTTGATCAGATGAATTTATATTCTTATTCTTATTTTTTTTTTTGCTTTTCCCTTACTGAGATAACATATTTACTTGACGGCATGGGAAAAAGTGGTCAAAAGAAAGCAATTAACAAAATCATATTATGTATTCTCTTAAACATTTTACATTGCATTTAGAACAGCCACTACAAAAAATCAACACTTTACTTAGCTATCCTAAAATTCGTAATTCTTGTTATATTTTTTATAATCGAAATTGGGATTAATTTCTTCCGTCCATAAACCGTCATTGCGCCATTGCGCCTTATACCGATGTACTCCCCTCTCGAATGACGGTGTGAAATCTACAAACGCTCTACCCTTGCAATTGTTGGAATGCAGTTTTTAATTTATTGAAACCATATGTTAACATTTTTAACTTTTTTTCTAATTTTATNCACTAGATTTTAGGTACAATCACCTTTTGATCAGATGAATTTATATTCTTATTCTTATTTTTTTTTTTGCTTTTCCCTTACTGAGATAACATATTTACTTGACGGCATGGGAAAAAGTGGTCAAAAGAAAGCAATTAACAAAATCATATTATGTATTCTCTTAAACATTTTACATTGCATTTAGAACAGCCACTACAAAAAATCAACACTTTACTTAGCTATCCTAAAATTCGTAATTCTTGTTATATTTTTTATATTCGAAATTGGAATTAGTTTCTTCCGTCCATAAACCGTNCACTTTACTTAGCTATCCTAAAATTCGTAATTCTTGTTATATTTTTTATAATCGAAATTGGGATTAATTTCTTCCGTCCATAAACCGTCATTGCGCCATTGCGCCTTATACCGATGTACTCCCCTCTCGAATGACGGTGTGAAATCTACAAACGCTCTACCCTTGCAATTGTTGGAATGCAGTTTTTAATTTATTGAAACCATAAAAGCTCCCATAAAGTTCCCCGCATATGTTAACATTTTTAACTTTTTTTCTAATTTTATACGCCCATACAGTCCTGGATGTAGGATTTATTAAAATTTCATATTTTCTGTAGTTGACCCAGATTCGCTATTTGATTTCTGGAATATATTTAAACTGATTTCGAATATACTCACGGCAATTCCCATAATTTTTCTAGACTTGCTGCAGCTATTAAAGGGAATCGGATAAATAAGCAGACTTTTCCTGTTGTTTTATAAAAAGCTGGAAAAAAGTAAATTTCGCAGTGTGTTTTTCGTCTATTTCGCCAATATTTTTCAGTAGTCAAAATTAGGCAAAAAAAGCTTCTCCGATGGATGTAGATACAAGCCTGGTTAAAAATTAAAAAAAAACTAATCAAGTTTAAAGTACATCCACCATTTGTATTCATATTTAAAAAAATATTATTAAAAAAAAAACTACATACGAATGATGTAACTACTAGGTACAATCTGTCTCATTTAGGTGCATTTATTTTACGATATTAGATACAATCTGAAATTCCAAATTTCCATTTTTCATCCCTGATACACAACGCATATGTTCCTTTGTTGTTGTAGTTGTTTTGCAAAGCATTACTTGCTTGCGTCTTTTTGCAGTGTTCGCCTAAGCTCGCTGCGTTCTGCGTTTTTAGCTTTGTTGCAATATTACATTCGCTTAGATGAAAAAACCTCAAAAAACAGTTGTGCACTTGTTTACATATGAATATACTACATACATACATATGTAGTACATTAGTATGGCGGCGTGTGCTCAAGTATGTATGTACCACAAGTAATGTCTGCTCGAAATGTGGGAAAAGCAAAACCGAAACCTGTTTGATGCTCAAATGCAATGCATTCCAAAGGTGAAGAGTTGCCACATTTTTTTATAACATTTCCCCAATCGAATTGTGTGGAAGCAGCATCAAGTTTAAATACATATTTATGTACCCATGTACATTACGAAGACTTTCTCCTTGTGAGTTTTATTACACATACATAACTACTCTACACTCCGCATTTTTTTTTTTTGTTTTTAATTAAGGGACTCGCAAGTAGAATCAAAGGATCAATCATATATAATGTCACATATAATGAACCTTAATCAGTAGGGTTTGCAAAGCTTTCCATATGAAAACCGGTTTTTACCGTGCAATCCGTACAAGAGCTTTGCGAAACTTAGAAAATAATACCCGTAGTTGAAGGCTTTAAGCTCAAAAATTCCCAGAGATTAAAAATAAGACTCGCAGAGCTTCATTGCTATAAAGCAGTCTGAACTATTTTGCATTTGAAAGTCTCTGGAGTTGACACCAGATAATAGTGATTAGATATCATAAGATGCGTCGAAAAGGGTGGCATCATTCAAAATAGCATATCAGATACTGATGTCTCTCCTGAGCGCAAGCCGCAAAACAAACTTAAACATGTTTCACGACACCGTAAACCACTTTGCCTCACACACATACATACCTACATTCATCCATAGTGCATACACATGTGCATATGTATATATAGTCATAGTCTTAAAATTTTTGCAAAAGAATTTCACCACACACCCATAAATACAGCAACGAACCTAGCAACATTTTACTCCATCATTCCAGCCCACAAACACGAATGCATTTCCTCCCTGCAGGAAACCGACTGTATCTCAACTGATGCACTTCTTCGCTCCAAAGACACCAAACTTTGCAGTTTTACATCCACGCAAAGGAGTTGGTAAAAGTTATTTGCACGAAAAATAACCACTTTGCAAGACTTTTTTTCGTTCGTTTGCTTCCATTTGAAATTTATAGTAATATCAACGATATCGCGACGTGGGACATAAGATCTTTCAATCTAAGGGGCGAACTAACCATACCTGAGGCTGAGGCTGGTCCTTGGCTATCTAGTATGGTGTAACCCTTTTCGATTTTTAAGTGGAGATACTGAAATGTTTTGAATACTATGCAGATTTTCTGAAGTTTTTTCCAAAAATTCTAGTTATATTTGTGTCACATCAACGTTTAAATGGTTTATTTGAGAATTTTAAGAAAAACCATGTATGTATGTATGCAGTTTTGAGCCGACGCTGAAGTAGGTTTGCCATTGCCTGCAAAGGGGGACCGCTATTAGAAAGACCTACTTTGTTTTTTGATGTTGGTCTAAAACTGAGCTCAAACCCAGGCCCTGCGGAATGGTAGCGCGCACTTCTAACCACTACACTACAGCGGTTTGCATATATCTATACTGACAGTGTCTTGTAGATGCATTACATTACAGTACAGATTTATAAAAAAAAAAAAAAAAAAAAGCATATATTTACACATACACTAGACCGTATCACAAAAATAAGGCACCCTGAAATTGTGCATACGAAATAATGCATATCAAAAAACCGAAATAATGCATACGAAAAAAAAACCGAAATAATGCATATATGCACAGTTTCGGTTGAAAACCGAAATAATGTCTAAATGCACAGTTTCCATATGCGCGATTTCGGTGCCCCAAAAATAAGATCAATTTGTTCCAACTAAATCGTATTTTTTTTTCTATGTAACTATTCTTATTCAGAAATGTCCAACATACTCAAAACTGATAAGTATTTTCAATAATATCTGCAGAGCAAACCGTTGAATCCCTTTAATTCAACGAATTCGATCGTGGCACGTTCTCACTGTAATGTGTTGATAGCTTCCTTAACAATTTTTTTTATGGAAACTTTCAATTATAGCAGTAATTTCTGATTTTATGTGTCTTCTTAAACATGGAAAATGATGATTTCACATGAAATAATACATAATAGAGTGCATCTCTTGCCAACTTTCAAATATAACACTTCGTGCAGCTCGAGTGTGTAATATGGCCACACTTATTTTCCGCCGGATTTCCGCTAGGCGTTAAATGGCAAAAATGATAATGAAAAAATTGGGCATCAAAAAATATGCGTCCCTGTATTCAATTCCACCTGGCAATTTTTAAATGGCACTAATTTTTGTAATTTCAATGCCCAATGACAATGGATTAGTAGCTTTTACAATGGGCTTACATGCACAACTATTTACACCATTGTATGCTCTGAACTTGATCAATTCTTGCGGCTGTTTGCAATTTTAGAAACTAGACACTTTTTACGATTATTTTACAATTAATCGATTAATGAAACACAAAACAACGATACAATTAAATCGTGAATTAAACAAAAATAATCGATTAATTTAATCAAATGATTAATCGTTGCCATCCCTACACACAATAGATTGGCGGCAAAAGTGTCTCACCATAGTAAAAATATTATTCACCATCTTTCCCCATAGAACTTTGTTACCGATTCACCCACGCCCACAGTACAAAAAATCTTTAAAAAAACAACTATTGGGGCCTAGGTCAAATGGTTTGGGCTAAACATACATATGTATAGCAGATGTCTACATTTATCCCCCATTTACAAATATAGTTAATGCTCTTATTTAATAATTACTGCTATTATTTCATAAATTGATCGTAAATCCATTTTAAATATGTTCTCTCGAATATAATAAATCATTCATTTTGTGTTACAAAACTAAAATTGCAGTTGATATGACAGTTGTCAACTGAAAAAGTTTGAACGTGATCTAGAACTCGAGATCAGAGAGTCAATTCCGGTTCTGCGTTAGCGTTGAGTAATAAAAATAACACCTTTACACCGCATTTATTTCGGTGTTAATTTTATACTTTTCACTTCACTTTACGATAACGCAGAAGAACGGGAATTGACCGCTCAGTGCTCCTTAAAACCTGGTATGTTTAATTCTTGCGGAATTTTCCTTATTTGTAGAGAAATTGACAGCCCCTTCGACAACTGTCAGCCCTTAAGGTTGTCTAAAAAATATTTTCTTATTTTTAGAAAAATTAACAATTGATTTGACAGCTGTCAAGTGTCAAACTATAAATTTTATGGCATATTTGGATTTAGCATCACAACAGTACTACGATCCTGCAGCTTTATCATAATCGTCGTAACGGCCCTTCTAATTTTTCGCGTACACATGGCTTCTCCGACCACTGTGTGCCGGTTTCACGAAAGCAATTTAAGCTCTGGGGCACCCCAATGTGCATATACATATATATATATAAATGTATAAGCCAGAAGTGGGTGGGTGGAGGCGTCTTATATTTTCACCCAAATTGCGGACACTCTCACTATGACATTCCGTATCTTAACTCTTTATGTGATTCGTCTAATTGAACAGTCCTAGATTTCCTAAAGCATACTTATATTATTTATCTAAAAATGATTTTGTTTGAACTTAATACGGTGTGCCAACGCGCACTCAACTGCCAGCGTAACCAACTGCACGAATAAAGCCAGAATAAATACGACGATGATCTAACGTAAAAGATTACATACATATTCATATATATATATATATATATGAACAAATCTTACATATGTTTCGATTTTCCAGCCAAATTTCCGCACTCAATGGCCTTTTTTATAACAATTTGCAATGTTTATTCAGCTCTTCTCACGTTTTCTTTTATGTTTCTTCTATTTGACATTTCTTTTGCACTTGCATTTTCACTTTTCCTTCAGATTTTAGTTGGCTTCAATTTTATACATACATATATACATATTTCACAAATTTTCCACATCTTTCTAGTCGTTTTTCCGTCAACAGCTGTGGCACTTCTCGCTTCTGCTGCGCGCTCACTTACAATGCATTTTCTGCACTATCTGAAGCCTTTGGCGAAACTTACAGATATTAACACAACTTGAAGCCACACATCGAATTGCCATCGCACTAAGGCGATAGATATAGTGTTGAAACGTACGTTGCACAAAATACCAGTTAAAATGCAGATTTCAGTATGACGGGAGGCGGTGAGGCGACGCGACCAGTTGGAACAAGTGCAAAATTCCGAATTTACTTGCGACAGCGGACACGGCATTCATTTGATTGACGCGGCGAGAAAATTGGAAAATGCACAATACTCTGACTTCGCATGAGGAAGGTGAAAAATATACATATAAACCCTCAACGCACCCCCGCCATTGGTGGTTTTATCTATGCTTAGCTATGCTTTTGCTGCGCTGGCGGTCTGGTCTCTCAAGTTGTGCCAAAATACACCACTGCCACATCCAACGGCCATATCCACAATCGCCATGAAGAGTAGCGCAAAGTCGACACAATAGCTTTTGGCTGTAAAAATGAAAACAAAAGCAACAATCAACAACCGACCAGATGGAACTCATATACCTAAGGTAAGTGCATACATTCATATGTGTATATGTACATATATACTTATATACATATGTACGTACCCTGCAAGAAAATCTACTGGCTCGTAATTGCAGTGAGTTTTTTTTTTTAATTGTAGGCTACACAAATTTCCACTACTCAACACGGGCACTGCACAATCGTTACTTTACGAAGATGTACGTACGTACATACATACATACATGTTAATATTTACATGCATAAGTAAGTAATGCTTACTAAATACGTAGATACCAAATAGATATTAAATTGTCACTGCTGACGCTTTCCTGCGGGGCTATCACACAAAACTTTTATTTACAAGCATTCGTTGCATGTACATACATAAATACATTCAAAACATACATACATATGTATGTAGATATGTATGAATGCTCATCGGGTTGTGCGTGTGCATTGGTGTTTGTTTGTGGTTGTTGGGCGACTCTGACAAGTGGCAACAATTTTCCTCTTCGCATGTCATTTTCTCTTGCCGGTACGCTGCCCATGGATTCTCAGCAACTCTTTAAGCCAAGAAAAAGCTTGCAAAATCGGAACATTATACATACATACATACATATATATCTGCCAATGTCCATATGCAATGTGTAATGTGCTCAACTCTGTTAGTACAATATTTTCATTTTATCGTTTATCATCGTCACCACCGAGCCGAATATGGTGAACTCTTCGTTACACTGTTTGCTTCAAAAGCTTTCAAAATCAGATCGTAAAGTTGTTATGAAAATTTGCAAATAGCTGTGGTGAAAATAAGGCAAACGGTGTTAAGGCAACGCAGATGTCGCACGCCATTGAAATGGACTGCCTTTGCCGAACGTGGAAAGCTCAAATTTTCTTGGTACGATGAGAAACTGGAACATCTTATGTTATCTACAACCACGATTCGCCGGTAACTTCAAACCACTTGGACTTATCCGGGGGTATCCTACACCTCTGGTCACCACAAAATGTATCACTTCATATTNCAATGAGTTTTAGACGAAAAATAAGAATATTAAACAATTTTGGCAAATGGGCGTAGCCACGCCCACTTATGGTTACATGTGTATATCTTGGTAGCCGCTGCACCAATTTCTTCCAAACTTGGCACAGTTGTTAGTCTTACTACAGCATACTAAATGGCCAAAAAATTTAAAAATCGGACAATAACCATGCCCACATCTCATATAACGGTAATTTAGAGAAATACGAAATCTTCGATAAATCAGTAAATATTGAAGCTAATTTATTCAAAATTTATGCTTCCAACAATTCTTTACCAAGAAATGCGTTTATGAGAAAATTTTGGAAAATGGGCGTGGTCCGCCCACTTATGATCACATATATGTATCTCGGTAACCGTTCTCCCACTTTGTCGCAAACTCGGTATGGTTATTGTGCTTGCCACATAAAAGTAAAGCGTTGAA
>NW_016159849.1:0-5665 GCF_001687245.7 Rhagoletis zephyria | reverse complement strand
TTTGGGACTAGTTCAGGAATATTTCGGTAGTAGAACGTGATTATTTTGAAACTCGCTTAACTTTTAATTTGAGGACCGTTTTGGAACTAGTTCGCGATGATCGGACTAATAAGAGAACATTTCGAGACCGTTTCAAAACGTGTTAAAGATAATTTCGGGACACGTTCACGATTTTTTCAGCACTGGTTAGGACATGTCAATAGAATGATGATGTTCCGATGAAAAAAACTCTCGATACATAACGAGATTCGGGAGGGGAACGAAAGCAAGGGCGCTTGCCAAGTGCCAGTGTTGTTTTGTAAAAATAGTAGTTTTGATCTTGATAGCACGTTAAAGAACAGATTAAAAAATAGTTAAGTCGGTATTAAAGAAATTGGAAAGCCATTCGAAAGGTTTCAAATCGGAAGTACACATATCGTCCCTAGCATTTCAAGCTACCGAATACAAAAATTGGTACTTATCAGAAGAGCGAAAACGCTGTTGTAAAAAATGTTATTGTCATTAGGAAAAAGTGTGGGGATCCCACACTTTGTTAAAACTTCTAAGAAGACTAGAAATTCGACAATTTGCCAACTTATCGATCATTCTAAACGCATGCGCAAGTTATCGAAAATAAAAAAAAGCATTTTTTGCACATTCAATGGCTTGACAGGGTAGCGACGATATGTCTTTTTTGTTTTTTGTTTGTTCTGAAATCATGAAAACTACAGACTTCTCTACCTACACATTTCGAGATGCAATTATAACTAAATGGATGAATAAATATCTTAATATCAGAAATAGATTCCAATGCTTATGAATAATCGATATTTTTTGCTAGCCCAACTATTGGGTAAGAGAATAAATCGATTGGTTGCCAACCCGTTAGCTGGCAATATATAGCATACTATATTTTCAAGGAATGCAAATCATTTCAATTAGATAATTGGAATTTTCTTTTGCCGTTCAATGAGGGCCAATTATAATGTATAAATAAATACTTGGCGGAATTAACGATGTTAACTTGCCCTTTCATTATAATATCAGCCAAGGTATATTGAACAGGGAGTATCAGTAGAGCAGCTGATTTGATCTTTTCAAATTAGTTGGTCTCAAAAATGCCAAATTGTTTTAATTTCTTCTTAAAAAAATGTAAAATTGTTAGATTCTATTTGCAGGTGAAACCCTTTTCCATACAAAACAAGCGATTGAATAGCAGTTTTTGGAACGTTCGTGCAACTCAGCAGCACAAACGCTGATAACTGGATGGATCAATGCATCGAGAAATAAAGAAATTTATTAAAAAAGGATTCCTTTTTTGTGTATTTCACATAGCACGCTTTGTTTTAGAAGAAACAATCAAAACAGGTTTTGACACTTTCGATACCAGAAGCTGTAATCCTAATACCTGTTTGATATGGTATCAGCAAATATTTTCAACTCGATTTATATCGGATCCGTTTTCGTTTATGTGAATAATACAGGTTCTGAATTTAAATCAAATCGAGTACTAAATTCGGTTTTAGAGATACCTCCAGCGCCACCTATAACGCCAATTTTTGAAAAGGGCATGTATGTGTATGTATGCAATAGGGCTGCAAATACGTTTTTTAGAGATATCGCGACTCTGGCGCCCCCTATCGGAATTGTTCCTATGCACAATTGACGCCACTGCAAAGATATCCTATGAATCTGGATTCAATCGGTTCAGCGATTTTCGTGTCTATAAAGTACATATGTACACACACACATACTCACAGACACACACGGTCTTTTTATATATTAGATACCTTTAATGTAAAGTGAAAATGATAGACATTTTACTAAATTACATTAAATACACTTATTATAATTGCTCATAATTTCTGTACGCATGTATTTAAAGTATGAATATATACATACACATTCACATAGACATGCATACGCGTCAGCAACGAGGAGCAGGCAGTAATTGATTGCTTAGTAAATATGTAGAGTTTATGTACATATCTATGTATATGTTTGCACATAAGCTCAATTATTTAAGAAAATACATACACACATATGCACATTTGAAAAAGAAAAACAATGCAATAAAGCATGTTGCACGTGTAGTCTGTAAAGTTCTTTGAACTTTCTTGTAATATTACATGCCACACACACACACACACACATTCACTAACACATTTATGAGGCTAGATGCCGCGGTATGAGTAATGACAAATACAACGACAAGGTAAGAGCAGACTCTAAAAAAAAAAATATGCGCTCAACATAAAAATAGATCAGCCAGCCTACGGAAGAGAAATCTGTGAACCGATGCCCATTAAATTAAGTGCTCTCAAGTCAATACTGAATGAGCGTCCAAGAGTCGCACACATGCGCAAGTATAAGGTGCTCAGTCGCGCCCACTTTTTCCGAAATACGAGCATCGAGCGAACGGTTAAAAAAAAAACTTACAAACTTTTGCTCTCTGCTAGTGCATAGCGCAGACTCTCTGTAAGCTCGACGACTGGTTGATGGCTTAAAATGATCTCCCATGTACCTCGAAATCAACACAGTGACAACAGCAGCTGATCGCAGGTATTGGTAGGAACTACATTCCTGATTGTTGGCCTGCACGCGATCTATCGCAGGTGATCTCTCGCCATACTGCGGAGCGCCAAGCCGTTTGAGTGTAACTGCCTTCCGGGCGACAGCATTACAACTTACAACATGCGCTGTTGTTGCTAGTGCTGCTGCTGCTGCTACTGCCTCAGCTGTTGTTGCAACATGTACCATAGCCGTTGTAACTATTTATTCTCTGGCTGAGTTGCTGAGCGTGACGCGCATGCCGGCTATGCTGAGTTGCTTGCTTGCTCACTGCATATGGTGATGCACTCAGCATCTGATTCTGTCGTCGCATCTCGGCCCAGACCGGCCCCCTTTGTTGTCGCTCCCGCTGCAACTGCTGCTGGTGCTGCTGTTGCTGCGGCTGCGGCTGCGGCTGCGGTCACCACACATATTTACAACAAAGCAAAGCCAACCACCAAATAGAAAAGAAAAAATCAAAACAAAGTGGAAATTTCTGTGGAGTTCATTCAACCTCGCCCCAGTGAACTTAGTTGAGGTTATTTCTACAACACCGTTCCCTGAGTGCTCCTCCATGGCCCACCGACAAGAGTGGATTTCCAGCTTTGTTGGTTGTGGTGGCTGGGAGGTTGTTGCAGCAGCCGACTGTTGCCGCAGCATGCCAGTCAGCCGGTTCGCAAGCCAGCCAGCCAGTCATCCGGCAGCTTTTGCTCGGGCAGAATGGCAACTTGGTTGGACGGCTCGCTGGCTGGTGGTTGGTTAGATGGATGGCTGTTTTGTGGGCTGACTGACTGCGGGCTGCATAATATTCTGCACATATTTACGTACATATCTATGTATGTATGTTTGTATGTGCATTCGCATTTCTCTTCGCGTGTGTATATGTTTGTGGCATGTATTATGCACATATGTACATATGTATGCATGTATGTAGGACCTGGCGCATAATCGTATATTTTTCTTTGCTTTTCTTGCTGCATTTTCCGGTTGTTTCTATTGTTGTTGGCTTATAAGTGGTTGTTGTTGCTGTTGTTGTTGAAGATTGTATTTTTACGTTTATTATTATTTTTCGATGTTGTGCTTTGGGAATTACTCGTCGGTCTATTTGGGTGTCGGTGTTGTTGGTGTGCTGTTCATTGCAGCGCTTTTTCTTTGCTTTGCTTTCATCATTCGCATTTTTTTGTTGGTTGCATTTTATCTTTGCTTGTTGCACGTCGTCGAACTACTGTCGCGCTCTTCCCGCCCAGCCACTGCAGGAGTTTTACTATAGTATATATATTATATATGTAGGTACATGCATGCATACAGGCGTGTGCATATTTTTGGTCCCAGGAATTCAGTTATTGTTTTGTTTTTTTTTCTCCATCAATAACTTCGTTGAAATTGCCTTGTTGATGTTGGTGTGCTTAAAATTAAGACGGCCTGGTAATTTTAGCTGCATATAAACAAGAAATTATCCATACATACATACATATAGGTAGGTACATACCTATATGTATGTATGTATGTATGTATGTCTGTATATGTTCGAGACTAATTTCTGTGGTTATTTTTCTTCCTCAATGGTGAAATCGGCTAGCTGCAAATGCGCATATATATAAATATAAATACATATGTATATTTATGTGTATTTGTTGTTGTTATAATTTTGTGGTTCATATGTAAATGTGTTTTTGTTTACCTTCATTCGTCGGTTATGGGCTCTGCAAGTATTTGTTTTCCTCATATCAATTTGTATGCTTCTCCGGGGTAAGAGGTTTTGATTATTTTGCAATTTTATCGTTTGCCGGCTGCTAAACTTCGATAAGTTTCGAGAAATTACTTAAAAGTTAGTTGGTCCGCTACTGCATTACAGAGGAGCATTTTGTAAGTACTCTAATATGGCGCTATTGCACCACAATGGTCCAACGATTTAAGCACTTTTAAGAAGTCACACTACTATATCTGACTTTATCAAAATAGGTAAAAAGCTTCAACTATAGGTATTTTAAGTTTAGCCAGATTCTGAATTTCCATTTCAAAAATCTCCAAAATTCTCCCAAATTTTGGCAAATGATGCCATAAATTTTTATTTTTTTTTTACTATTTTACGCTTGTTATTTTCAGATTTTATTTTTGAGATTATAAATCATTAAAATTGGTGAGAAGAACGCACGTGATATCGAAAAAATTGCATATAAATTATAAAAAAATTATTATATTATATTAAAAAAATTATTCGAAAAATAAAAATCCAAAATAAGTATTATGCATACCTACATACATACATATGTATGTACACATATTAGCAATTCTGTCGAGTTTTTTTCAGTGTCCCTCCCCTCTTTCGGCAGGAAAAAACGCTAAAGCATTCTGCTTGCATTTATTTCAGTCAATGGAGTTCCAGAAAAAAATACAATGAAAAATAAATCAAGTATTTGAAAAATTTTAGGCTTACAATATTTATTTTGGCGTACCGAAAGTACCAAAATTATTAATTTTTCCATTGTCACTCGGAAAACTCATAAAATTGAATTTTTTAATAACTTTGGGAAGTTTTCAAATAGAATGTTTATATTAGGGGCAATGGACTTTGGCATCAAATGCACCATATCTGTGAAGTTTCAAGAGTGCACCACGAAATTAAAAGAAATGCCAGCATGCTGAATATTCGTCGCAGCTATTTTGTAATTTTTGAAATTCTTAAATTTTTTAATTTCAAAAGTTTAAGATATTTTAAAATATCAACATTAAACGTTCTGCTTGCCAATATGAACCAATCTAGTATAAAACGACTATTGTCTCAGCTAATGAAAAAAGAAAAAAATTACATTGGCTGCATTTCTTTATTCATTCTGAACGTTTGGAATAAACTTTTTTGTTTACTTATTCTTTAGAACGTTCCTGTTGATATGTAAACGTATATTTCANTTATTCTGGTTGTGAAATGGGTTTATCCGGAATGTATAAAGAAACGCAGCCATTAAGTAAAAGATGACTATGATTTCAGAAACGAAAATTCCATTTTTGAATTTTTATTTGTTAACTCGTTCACTCGAAATTCAATCTAAAATTGTCATATAGTAAGCACATGAAGAAAGAAATCCGTATATGCATACGGTGACCATAAATATGGATTCAAAATGAAGGACAATTT
>NW_016159848.1:53614-75575 GCF_001687245.7 Rhagoletis zephyria | reverse complement strand
TTTTTTTTTTCTTTTCAAATAAATCTAAAACGATTTTATGTTTAGGCTGCGGATAAAATTTAGTACCGATTAGCTTTTTCGATGAAAGTTGGACGTTTTTAAGCAAGAATAAAAAATGTACCGTGTCCCGGATAGTGAAAAACATTGCAAATGCCGAGTATAATTTATGAAAATAGGCGATATTAATAAATGAATCGTTTGCGAGATATATGTTTCGAAAAGTAGCCTGCCAATTCGGCTTTAAGGCTGATATTTAATGCTTCTTGTTCTTGCCGTACCGTTCATATTTGCTCTTTGACGAGTGCCAAAGGGCCAACGGGATTGCTAATGAGGGCAACGTCATTATAGCGAAAGCAACCCAATCAAAGAAGTGTGATGAGAACCGCTTGTTGAATTCACCAAGATTGATGATGCCGCCTTCACCAGGCTCTGAGCTTACAGCCAGTTGCAACTATAAACCAAATTCTTTAATACCTATATCGATTTACAATTTAAGTAATTATTTACCTTTTCCACCTCTTCAACAGGCTTATAGGAAATCTCGGCGGCAGTAAAATTGAAGTATCCGTACGATTTTGGACGCACCACTAAAACATGTGTGTAGTTGGCTTGTGGAGCAATACGCTCCACAGTGGCTGTGGGTTGACCTCCGACTACATCGAACGCTTCAGAAGGGAATCCATTGTCTACTAATTTTACATTGGTGGCGGCGCCGTTTCCTACATTGTAAATTGTATATCGCACCAGCAAATCACTCTGTTCAACCAGATATTTGTTGAGGATTTGTTTCGAAACAAGCAAACGTGCGCTGGTCTCTTCATCCGAGAGGCAAACATTTGAAATGGCTAATAGGAGGCAGGTCGTAAATAGTGTTTTGAACATCCTGTAAGGAGTGCCAGAAATGTTAATTTCAAGTTCATTGGTACAGAGAATAAATTTGCATAATTTCACATTGTCGACGTGGAAACTAAAGCATCCGGCAAAGCAAAACTATATGCCATCGGCAATGTTATTTAAATATTTTAGCCAGTTGTGGTTCATACATTATTAATTGTACTTACATGAGTAACTCTAGATAATAATCTCAGCTAAAATATCTTAAATATGTTGTTAAATTTCTGCACTCCACGAACAGTGTCGCACCAAACAACTTGATAAAATTGTAGCGAAATTTTGACGGAACTGTGTGACGTGTAGCTTCGTGTTTTTCAAATGTCACAATTCATATTCACAAGTTGTGGCGCCATCTAACTGTGATGTGTTAGACGAGGAAAAACTTGATTTCAAGTTGATCACACGCAGCTGTTTGACTTGACTCTCAAGTTGCCTCACGACTTGAAATGAAAAATTTATATCAAGACGAAGTTCAAATTTATGGGTTAATCTTCATGAAACCAAAGAACGTAAATCTAGAAGAAGAGACAACTCGCTGAAGTTTGGCGAGTGAGTCTAGAAGGTTTGCAAGAGGAATTCGCGTCTGTTTTGACATCTTGCTAGAATAAGCAAGGCAAATTTATACAAGGTGGTGTTGATGACGAATTCCAATTTTCGCCGCGGTACTTCCTAATGCCAAAATGATGTGTTTGTTGTAAAATGAATTCGCCTTGTTTATTGCTAATTTATTCAAATTCTGTTAATTTTGTGCCGCTCTGTGCTCACGCCAGAGAACGTTTATGAATGAGAAGGCGCATTTTCTTTGTGAACTAATTGCCGCCAAAAATTTTGAGTTTTGACCCTGCGCTGAGTTGAACGCAAATGTTGATCGCAAAGTTGAACTGGTTGAATAATGCAAACAGACTTTAATTTAAAATGTGCAGCCCGCCTTATGAGATTTACCTGTTTTTATACTTATCGATAGTTATCAATTTATCGAATGTTCACAATGGTTTGTTTACAATGCATCATCAACTTGCAGCTGGTTTTTTGTTATTTTGTTGATATACCTTTTATGCATTTAATTAACATCGATTTAGAAGTTAAACGTGCGTAGCCAAGCTAAGAAGACGGGCTTGAAATCGAGGTAAGTGCTTATTGCCCAAATATTGTGTAAATCCCAGAGAATTCTTTGTTTACATACACTTGTGTGGTAGCACAAGTTGACTTACTACGACCTTGAATGACCTTTCATGCGTATTATCAGTAAAGTGCTTGGCCTGGTGTACGTAGTCAGTTTTTAGTATTCAAGCGTTTCGGACGTTAAATCGTTGTCTAATCTTAGTTCGGCTTTGTAAAGATTTGGGGGAAAAATAATTTTGTAAATATGTCGAGTATTTCTGTTGTTGCTACAAAGCCATATGATGGGCAAAAACCCGGCACTAGTGGATTACGCAAAAAGGTATCTGTATAAATTAGTTTGCAACATTCGACTTAACGATTTAGTGTGAGTTGGAATAAACTAAACTAGTCTTCTTAAAAGGTAAAAGTTTTCACGCAACAAAATTATACTGAAAACTTTGTCCAGTGTATTTTGGACGCTAATGATACAGCATTGCAAGGATCGCTAATTGTGGTGGGCGGTGATGGACGCTACTATTGTAAGGAGGCAGCGGAGCTTATTATCCGTATGTGCGCTGCGAATGGGGTGAGTTTTTGGGCAATAAAACACTTGTCCACACAAATATCTCTGCTGTCAGAAGTAACAACAGTAACTCTATTTAAAACTTTGTAGTTTTTGTGAAATGTATCAATTTTTTGGGTACCTATTATCGGTTCTCTGTAAGCAAGGGTTGTTAAAATATAATTGTACATAAATGTTTCATAAGTATGTACACATTTAGTTTAAATAAGTTTTTTAGTGAACAAAACTAAAAAATATCAAAGAAAATTTGTATAACTGGCGCCACAGATATGTATGTATAGTATAGTAGTATAGTACCTACTACTGATAAACTTTGTATGTAACACTATGCCGAACTTATAAATATGCTTTATCATTATTAGGTTGCAAAATTATTGGTTGGCCAAAATGGTATACTATCCACTCCAGCAGTTTCAAGTTTGATTCGTCATAATAAGGCACTGGGTAAGAAATTATGTGTATTTATGAATATACATATGTGTATATGTATGAGTAAATCTCCTTTTAAAATATATCGCAATTTGAAGGCACACGTAACTCAAAAAGTAAATTTTTATTATATTAGCTTGTAGTCCGGTCAAATTAGACCAAAAATAGGAGTGAAGTTACAAAAATTCCCACCCAGCTGAAAATTGGTGTTTTGAACAATCCTACCAATTTTCAGCTGGGCGGGAATTTTTTTAACCTCGAATGTCTAAATTGACCGGACTATTGTAAGCCTTTTCTTTCTTCTTCAGCAAAATCACACATATTCGTACTAATCCCTTGAAATACAATTAAAGCGCTAGATAAATACATTCAAAATGGAAAGCCAGTGAATTACCACTTTCGCATTTAAGTTTTTGCATACGATGTTAGATTTGTTTACACATAGTGCACCATAAAAATGGTTTGTTTACACGCTATTTAAAATTTTTATATTTGCATTATTTCTTATCAGCATTTGGAGCTTAGTTAAGGGGGCACCTCTGAATGTCAATGGACTCTTAGATAAGACATCATTTCTCACACACTCACAATTGAAAGCCTATAAAATTTGTTTCTTTATTTTTAGTACTTATGAAACTAGGCAGTTAATTTAAGTCTTGTTACATTTCGTTAAGTTTCCTTGCGTTGAGCCCCTAAAAAAATTCACCACCCCATATTTTAGAAAATACGCGTTTTCTTGACATCTTTAGAACAGCGCTTTCTATTTTACTTGAAAAAGTTTTTTGCTTCTTCCGTAAAATTTCAAAATTGTCCCATACGGCCTTATGCATTGATAGTGACGATACGTACAGTGTGAACAATTTTCACGGAATCTTTTCAGGTGGAATTGTGCTGACTGCATCCCACAATCCCGGCGGTCCCGAAAACGATTTCGGCATTAAATTCAATTGCGAAAATGGAGGACCTGCACCGGATGCTGTAACAAACAATATCTACCAACTTTCCACTGCCATTAAGGAATACAAAATTGCCAATAGCTTAGACATCGACATTAGTAAAATAGGTATTAACAAATATGATATCAACGGTAAGACTTTCGTTGTTGAGGTCATCGACTCAGTCGGGAATTATGTCACCCACATGAAGGAAATATTCGATTTTGAGAAACTACGCGAGTTTGTTAGCGGCAAGGCAACTGGCAACCCACTCAAAATGCGCATAGATTCGTTGAACGGTGTAACCGGCTCTTATGTACGTGAAATTTTTCTGAACGCTTTGGGTGCAGCAGAGAGCTGTGTAGTTCATACAACACCTCTACCCGATTTTGGTGGCTTGCATCCGGACCCAAATCTAACGTACGCCAAAGACTTGGTGCATGCCGTTGCGCAAGGAGACTACGATATCGGCGCTGCATTCGACGGCGATGGAGTAAGTAAATTATAAAGTACAGTGTTATGCAAAATATAACTACATATTTTCTTTCGATCTTTGTTACTTGGGGCTTTTAAAGGACCGCAATATGATAATAGGTCATCGGGCTTTCTTTGTCACTCCCAGTGATTCATTGGCAGTCATCGCAAACAACTTGGAATGCATTCCTTACTTTAGGAAAAATGGCATACAAGGCTTTGCTAGAAGCATGCCTACAGCATCTGCTGTTGATTTGGTTGGAAAGAAGCTGGGTAAAGAGGTATTTGAAGTCCCCACCGGTTGGAAGTATTTCGGCAACCTAATGGATGCCGGACGCCTTTGCTTATGTGGCGAGGAGAGTTTCGGCACCGGTTCCAACCACATACGCGAAAAAGATGGCATTTGGGCGGTTTTAGCCTGGCTTTCCGTTATGCAAAACACCGGCAAAGGTATTGAAGATATTCTTAAAGATCATTGGGCTACCTATGGGCGTAACTACTTCACACGCTACGACTACGAGGAATGTGAATTGGATCCTTGTAATGAAATGATTGCAACTATGGAGAAGAATATTACGGATCCTTCATTTGTGGGAAAAAGCTTTACGAGCGGCGGTAAAACATATCAAGTAAAGATTGCTGATAATTTCAGCTATACTGATCCCGTGGATAATTCCGTTGCTACAAAGCAAGGCTTGCGTATTGTCTTCGAGGACGGTAGTCGTATTGTTATTCGTCTCAGTGGTACGGGTAGTTCAGGCGCTACTGTTCGGTGAGTAAAATATTTTTGATTTAATTTTTTTAATTTAGTTTCTAGTTTGAATATCGGTAATACGTTTATAAATATTTAATTTTAGTTTGTATATTGACTCGTACGAGAAAGATAATGTACTCGGCCAAGCTAGCGACATGTTGAAACCACTTATAGACATCGCCTTGGAGATTTCCCAACTACCAAAGTTTACCGGACGCAATGCACCCACAGTCATTACATAAGGAAACATTTACAAAGCAGCATGTGCCTAATTTCGGCTAAACCGCCTAACAAATTTCAAGCATAGAACGTATTACAATGGTTAAAGTTATCAGTCGTAAATCGTCAGCAATGCCAGTACTATAATTTGATCCTTTTTTAATTTAATACTATTTGTTAATAAACAAAAATAAACAAGTTTGCGTTTGCTATAAACAACGACAGGTTTAAACAATTATAAATAATACTCAAGTTTTGGTGCTTAAAGCTAAATATTCAAATTGATTTAGTATAATGGTGGGACATCGTTCGGACAAAACAGATCGCGGTAGCTTGGCTAACCTAAGAAATGTTTCGAGGAAATGCAACACTGTTGTTCCTTCCATGCTGATTTCGCTTTTCGTGCTAGAAAGAGTGTCACTTTAATTTTCATGAGATGAAGTTAAATATTGACAGCTCATTTACCTGATATTCGACTCCACTATCACAGTGGCATATTGGCAAAGATAGGTCAAATACAAAAACTTCACCTCCTTGTGGAACTGCTGCAAAACAGTCAATAATCCGACCAACAGAGGAGTGCCGTCTATATTGTCTTTGGCGTTTTTGGCTAGCAAGCTATTCGTGTTCAGGGTAAATTGAAGTCGTGGCAGATGTGCTATTGTAAACAAAAATAAAAACAGTGCTACGTGATGAGTACTTTTGGTAGAAAGAAAAACTTGCTCAAGCGGTTCGTAGGAACCCGTGAATGCTAAGTACTCGTTGAACTCAATGAGCAATTGGCTGCCACCCTCGGAATCGATGAACTTTGTATAAACAGCTGGTTGTTCCAATTCATTCAACAATGCCCTGCAACATTAGAAATTTAAATATGTACTTATGTATGTTACATAAGTTATGTATAATAATTTTTACTTAAATGTTAAACGCCGAAAAATTATCGAAGTCTAAATTATCACAAGAAACAGAGGCGCTTTATCGGAATTTTTCCCCGATACTCTTTTTACCTGTTGAATGTTTCCAGAGCTGATTCTAAATTTTTCGAATTGCATTTGCTGCTCCTGTTCAATTCGAATGCCAGTTGTTGTCGCAATGTCTGCTTATGACCCAAATTGAGCAACCATTCCAACAACGTCGGCCACACTTTTATCCAGCGATTGTAGTAGTTGAAATAGAATTTTGATGGGTTTGCCGCATTCGTACCCGGGAAATGTTTTGATTCCAATTCCGTACTCAAGCTTTTAAGCGCTTCCACCCACATATTATCACTTGATAGGTTCTTTTGCATCTTCTCCAGATTCTGCTTTAGATCAGCCGCAAACATATAAGAGTACAGTCTATCCAAGCCCACCAATCCTGCAGGTCCGATCGCTTCACGTACTTTGCCAAAGAAGCATGCATTTAGTACTTCCTTGTGTGGTGCACGTTTCTCATACCAGGTTGCTTTCAGTTCTAGAAATATTGTTTGCTTGGGATCCGTACATTGGAGTATTTCGTTTGCCAAACGACCAATGAAATTATTTGATTTCGAAGCGTCACCCTGTAAGGGGGGAAAGCTTGGTATGGGTATAGTCTGGCTCTGATACCGCGATTGCCAATCCTGTATTTTATTTCGTAAAAACGCATTGCATTCCTTTTCCACATTGTAGTTAATAATTCGTGTGATTTCCTCTTGCAAGATCTTCAAACCATGAATCTTCAAATAATCTTGAATATATTCAAAGGAGCGCCTGTACCCATCCATAACTTTTGATAAGGCTAATAGTTTGCCTTCCAGCTCAGCCATGGGTTGTTGCTTCGATTTGTTCGTTTTCGTAAAGATCAGTCCGAGATTGAGCGCGTTTGCGAGGTGTCGAACAAGCTCTTTGCGGATGCCATCTTCCAGCAGTTGTTTGGGGTCGAGTTCAATTACACCAACCAGAGTCTTTTTCATCATCAACACACCTTCCGTGAAAATCGCAATCGAATGCGTAAGTTTAGCGATGGCATAGCGGTCATCGAACTGGGCATACTCCTTCAGTTTATCCTTTTCCAGGCGAGTGGGTATTTCGTGCAGCACCTCAGTTTGCAAATGTATAATCCGCGACAAAAGGCTAAACATCGTTTCAGGAATAATTTGCAGGACCTTGCGCATGTAATTTGCGAGTTCTGTGCTGTAGTAATTGGAAACGGACACTAAATCCTCGCTGTGTGCTTGATTTATACGCAGTAGTGGTATTTCAAGAGCACTGGCCAGCTTCAGGAATGCAGCACGCAAGCGTATTACAGATTTTGGTTGTTTTTTAATACTTTCTTGCATAATTGTAGTGAAGTCCCTATCAAGTAAGCGCCAGGCGTAACTCAAATCGCTTATAAGTTGCATATTGATGAGGATATTCTCTTTGATGTTAATGACCTAGAAGGAATATCAAAATATTTATTAGAGGTTTTTACGAAAAAACTGCATACCTGTATCATGCGGTGTAAGAACTCCCGTGTTTCGACCAAATACTGCTTTACTTGCATATTAGATTGGAGATTATGGAATTCCTCCACCTCTTCCAGAGCCTGTATCAATTGGATCAATGTTCGCCCTGAGACGTTAGTGTTTTCTGCGTCAAGCTTTTCAACTTCTTTCGAAATTTCACTGAACCAAAGCTTTAACTGTGGGTTATTCTCTATTTTAGACAAAGGCCGCGAGCCACCGAATGCTTCACCAAGCTCATTGAGACGATCCAGAGCATCACGCTTGAATTGGGACCAGCGTTCATTCTTTGCGCTTATTAAATTACGCAATATATCCTTGACGACCAACTCCAATTGGCTACAGTCAAGCAAAAGTTCTAACAGTTGTGTGCTTTGATAATTAAGTTCAGAGCAGACCTGTTGCTGAACCTGTTGTGTCTTTTGTGAGCTTTGAGATAATTGGACAACTGGTTTGGAGGTGTGAGTAAAATACCAGCGCAACAGAACGTTGCATTGTCGCATCAAGGGAAGAATTTTTGCAATATTTTGTAAGACAAAATCATCAGTCAAAACACCCACCCGTAAAATTTCTTGGGTTTGTTTTAATGTTTTGACCATTTTCTCCCTGTGTAGCAAACAGAAGCCCTTCAAGCCTGTGTCCACTACTGGTGATAGAGCTGCTTTTGCGGCTTTGAATTCATCCCAGGCAGCAATCAAGTTAATAGTAACACCCATGTATATAGATACAACCCAATTGTCAGCGTAGAATTTGTCGACGATTTCACGCATTTGCGCCACTTGCAAGTGTAAAGTTTGCGGTGTGAAGAAAAGACACACAAAAAGCATAGCTGCTTGTGTAGAGAGGGCGGTGGAGCGATGATCAGGATGAGGGTAAATGGCCAACTGATTATAAAGATCGTCACATCGCAATCGCCCTATTACCATGTCAATAAAGTTTTGGTCGAATTTAAAACGAGAAAAATAAGCAACTGGGTATTGCGTTGGGGACGTTTGTTTAGAGTTGGAGTGGTTTGTGGCACAGTTTGCTACGAACCCTGTTGATCGAAGCAGCATGCATACGTCATCTATATTACTATCACCTTGCGCCTTTGCAGCACTATAGCGATAATACGATATTAAAAGACGCTCACGTACTGTGCCTGGAATGTGATAATCAAGAAGCAATAGCATTGTACCAAACAAATACAAAGCTTCACACTAAAATAAAAAGTGTAATATTATTAATTAATGAAATTAAATGGTTTGGAAATATCTCACCAATAGCTGTTTTCCTTCTCCATCTTGTAATACAGATTCTAGGGTCTGTTGTATATAGTAGCCTCTGTTCAGTTCATCGACGAACTGATTAAGATCCACAGCATACTGGTGCGTACTCTCAAATGCTAAATAAAACCGTGTCAGTATTTCCAAATAATTTTCGCGTACTTCATCGTCCAAATCTTGTAATTCCTTAAAAGAAAATAAATAACGATTAAGCGATAATCATTACTTTTTTTGTAAACTTACCGGGCTGTCTTCTATTTTTTTCTCTTGGGCCTCTGCGACTTTCAAGTAACTAAAATCCAAAATTATGTCGGAATACTTGTGAAGATCAACCTTGGATTCTAAACTATAAATCCAGTTTTGTTTACATTTCAATTTGTTCTTCTTTAGACCAAATTCTTACCGATAAATTTCTGGAATGTAATCCTTTAGTCGCAATATTTCCGCTATTATAGCATTGCCTACAGATGTAATGTGCAATAAACTTTGGCCGCAAGCATTATTTTCGGCAAGAAATTCCGTCATCTTTGCAACTATTTGACAAATTAAAGTAAATCCCGAACAAAAACCTTCCTGCTAGGGATGAAAGATGAAACTACTAGTGATGGAGAACTATCGATGCGGCTATCGATGGTATCGATGGTTTCATTTTGTGGCCGCTATCGAATTTTTCTAAACACTATCGATAGTTGTATGTTGTTCACATTGTTGGCATTGGACTATTCCAAAAACACAAAAAAAAATTATAGTTTAAAAAACTAAAACCTCGTCATTATAATTTCCATTCGTACTGTCATCAGGTATGTAACTTGAGAATAGAAATCGCTGCGTCTTTCAGGCGCATCAATATTACATAGTTACATCCCGAGCTAATAAAAGGGAGGTAAAAGATATTTCTGCAACCTTGGAGAAATTCACAGTTCTCAAGTTGATTTCCAACATCATTCTCCAACTCATCTCTAACCGACGCGCAGATACGTAAAAAGTGATAGAGAAACGAATTTTTAATTATCAAGTGAAAAACGAAAGCTATTTAAAGAGGAAAATTACCAACAAAAAGTAAATATTCTTAAAAGTATTCAAATAATCTTGAAAAAAAAAATAAATAAATAAAATAAAACGCGAAATGATTCAAGTGGCAAAATTACTGTCGCACTGTATACTGTAAAGTGAAATATTGTAATACGATATTGATTAACTACATAATACAAAAGGAGTAATAAAATGAAAAATGAATATTTAAAGTCATCTATGTTTGTCGTTTCAATCAAAGAGGTATAAGGTATTTTACTATTTCAAATTTCAGTATTTCAATGATATGTTTGAGACCAATTGGAGAATTACATTGGATTTCAAGTTGAGAACTAGCATTTTCTCAACTTGAAAAACAGCCCTTTTATCATACAAAGAAAAATGCCCTCTTTGTTGAGAACGCTATGTTCCTCCACTTGAGGTACTGTTGAGAAACAACGTTGGAGATTTGAGAAAAACCTTAGCTCTCAACTAACCTCAAGTTGAGCTCAAACTTAAATGTTTGTTGGGTTGTTATTTACTCGTATCATCCCTATTCCGCCTACGTTTTTACACAAAAATTTAAAAAATAATTAAGTAAAACAAAGAGTTAAGAGCTCGCATTTATATGTATTACTAATCACTTCATATTAGTAATGTCGCTAGTGGAGGCATATCGGTCGAACTGGCTGATAGCCACTTTTGGATGCATACTTCTAATTGCTGGACTCTCTGTCCTCTCCTGGAATGAAGTATATAGACGCTACAGCAGCTCAAGCGTTCGCTGCCATGAAAACCTAAGCACACAAAATATACAAATTTCTCTTTTAACAGGGCCGAGCGGTGCACAGAACTTTGTCACTAGATGAAGCTTTGAACGATGCAATAACGCTGGATTCTAATGACGAATTAGATTACAACTATAATGGGCGCATAGTGCATTTAACCGGTGCCATAGTGATTGGAGAGCCACTTACCGAACCAGACTATAATATTCAAGTTTTAGCGGTAAAGTTGAAGCGACGAGTACAAATGTTCCAGTGGGTAGAAGAGACAGTGTAGGTTATATTTTCAGAGTACTTAGTAGTGATGTATGGAGTGAAAATAAAATAAGCAATGTCTTTCTTAATTTTGCAGTGAACATAACTACGGTGAGAGTATTGCGTCTGTACAAACCGAAAGTCGCTCGTATTATTACTATACGGAATGGCGCGATAAATTAATTGACTCCCGAAATTTTTACATACAAACTGGTCACCAAAATCCTAATCGTTTCCCCGTGGAAAGTCAAACGCAAATCGCCGATGCAGCGTTTATAGGAAAATACGAGTTGGGTAGCGAAATAAAAAATAAATTTACAAACTATGTGGAGTTAACATCAGACACAAGGCCAGAAGATCCTACGATCAAAATGCATTTAGGACTCTACTACCACACGAACGATGTTTTCAATCCGGAAATAGGCGACACACGCTTATTATTTTCTTTTGCTGGAATGGAGGGTGAAGTAGTGAGTAGATTAAAGAAACCATGTACAAACGTATGTATGTATACATTTATGATTTATATTTTTAGTATACTGTAGTTGGGAAATTGGCGAATAACAAAATATTACCATACCGCACTAGTAGAGGAGTTGATGTTCTGCTCGTATACAGCGGTGAACTCGGTCTAGGTGAAGTATTTAAGTTGGAGCATCATGCCCAACGACTAACAACATGGGGCTATCGCTTTATGGGTTGGGTACTTGTTTTCTTCGGTGTAACTTGCACATCTACACTTTTACATATTATTCGTGAGTATACTGAAAAAAAGATAAGTAGGAATTTACTTGATTATATTATTATATTTCTTTATCTTGCAGTAAGTCATATTAATTTTCTCGCCGCATTGGCGCCGGATCCACTCTTTCCCGTTGGCGCCAACCTATTTCTGTCACTTTCAATCGCCTTGATCATTGCTTCCATCGCTTGGATATTGCATCGGCCAATGATTGGAGCTAGTTTATTATTTGCTGCCGCCTCACCATTTGTGTGGTGTGCTCGTAGTGTAGCAAATTACCAACCCATGAATTAAAAGTTTTGATTTAGTTTTTAAAGTTGAGCAACTGCCACATTTTCATACTAGTCATTAGAATAGATGAATATTAGTTAAAAGCAATAATTTGTGTTATTTGTACAGACTATGTGCATACAAACATACGTATATGTATAATACTTACGGTGACCATTCGTCCAGTATTATACGGTACAGTCCTATTTTTTGACCAATTAGTTCTGGCATAAATAAAAATAAAATAAATTTATACGGGACGCCAAATTTTCTCTATTTCTTTGAATGCCCTGTATTTGTCACGTAATCGGGGTTCGGTATTTCGACGCCTTCAAATCTCATTAAGATTACATGTCTATAAACCAGTTTTAAATGATGTTGGAATACGATCCATATGATCCATAAACAGTTATTATTTTCTAATCTGAATGCATGTGCTTCAAAACGAGGAACACATACAGCGATCAAAATATAAATTAGGATTCTACATTTTAGCAAGGTTCGGCTATTTTTCTTTTGTTTATTCAATTTTTTTTTTTTCAAGTAAAGCTCTTTTCGTAACAAAAACCATATAAATCTAGATTTCCGACTTTGTGCAAAAACTATGAGAATTGATTCTGCAAATTTTCACTCAAAATTTCAAACTTTTTATTCAGAAGCTTTAGAAAAAAAATTTGGTTGCAGTTTTGTAGCTCATTAAAATTGAGTATAAGGTATAAATTACAAGTGCAACATGCTGATCATTTGCTTCCCTATCAACAAATTGTCGAGCATAACTTTGTATGAAAAAAAATGCGTAGCACCGTCGACAAAAAAAATCCCAAAAATTAACGGTAAGTCCTAGCTACTTAAACTTGCACTTTATCGTACTAAACTTTTGTAAAAAATTTTGTGGAGTAAAAATCTCCAGAAAGATTTCCGACAAATTTGTAATGTTACTATAAGGATGCGGGTTCAGGGCTAATACATACATCTAAGATCATTTAAGAATTAATTAAGATCTGTTAGCTTTTATGGAAGAAATTAGCAAAATTACTTTTTGTCACGTATTCGGCTCGCATAAATATGGTCACCGTAATAGTACTGACCAAACAATTTGATAACGAATTAAAAAATCAAATATGTACTTGGTTAAAGAAGCAATGCATCTCTGGCTTAAAATATTAATTTTTATCTTAAAGCTACAATGAAATTTAGTTCTGATAATTTTCGTAANACGTTTAAGCTTATGCGTCCAGGTTCGTGCGATGGATTCCTCTTCAGGAAACGTACTTGAAAGATAATCGCAAGCTATGCTGAGTAGTTCATCTGGTGTTTGGCCAGCTGCAACTGCACCGCTTGATGGCGAATAACGTGAACGCTTTGCTGGTCCTACTGGCGATTCCGATTCCTGTCTTGCATGATTGTATTCTGCGGAGTTTGTGGTTTGTACATTTGGCGCCGAATTTGCAACAGATAACTGTGATGTGGTAGTTGGAGGAGGTGTCCGCTCTGGATCAAGTTTTTGAGAGTTCCCAAAAGATTTGTGAAACATTTCGGCAATGCTCGGGGGTGATTGAACCGTACCCACGCCCATCATTGTGCGGAAATTGTAAGTTGATGCTGGTGGATCGATAAATGATGCTTGCGACTGTGAATTTTCGCTAAATGCTGAGAAATTATCGCCCCGCGTACTTGGATTGACTGCCAGAAATTTCTCGGTATTGCGTAGAAAATCCAATTCATGAAACGTCCAACAACGTGGATGATGAACGGTACCATTTCGACGGGCGCTCTCCACAACTTTTAACTCTTTTCGGTAGTTTGTTCGCAATGTGTTAATCTTCTTCTTTACATCTTCTACGTTTGCATCACGTTTGAGGTAGCGATAGATTGGGACAAGCTGTTCGTAGGCTTCGGCTCGTTTGTCTCGATTCGTGTAATCCCGTAGAGAAGTGTCCCAAAGAACTGGAAGATCGCGATAGGTGTGAATAAAAGCACGCAGAAAGTGTCGATTTTCTTCAGCGCCAGTCATTTGTTTCATAGGAGTGAGATACTTATCGGGCGCCAGCATTTCGAATTTCAACGGTTATAAAATTTGCAAGCTGTCGGAAACGGATATGCTGCTCTCTGAGTTAGTCCTTTCCAGTGAAATGTGAAAACTAGGGATAAATATCCTCAATTCCACAGCAGTTGGAGGTTGAAGTATTGAAGTACTGATGGAGGTATGAGGTATTGAAGAACTGTCACTACAAAGATTTGACGTATTGCTGCATTGTTTGTTGCATTGTACAATGCAGTTGAAGTATTGACAGATAAACGATAAACGATAAACATGAAGTACTAGTCGAGGTTTCCGGGCTGACGGTTTTGAAGATTTTTTTTGTTCTAATTTTATTACTACGGCGTCTAATAAATGCATGGCTTTTAGTTCTAGAAGAATAAAAGTCAGTAAAGACAAGTNTTCCAGCAGTAAAAAGTTACGAATCGGCACAACAGAAATGCAAAATTTTCTCGCCATAATAAAAAGTTTTTGATTGAATTTTTTATTTTTGTTTCTGAAATTAATTGTTTGACTAAAATATTTTATGTTCATGCAAAATAAGAACGCGAGGCAATGTAAGGATAATATGTTACATATTTAGGTAATTTTTATCATTTTCTATATAGTGTTTTAGATTTTGAAGAAAAAGGAGGCGCGACATCTGGAAGAGGGTAGTACAGTTAAAGAATGCGTTCGTGTGATATCGTAATAAATTTGTAGCGACATTATTGTGACAGCTCTAAGCATCGCTGAACACAACTCAACCTCACTTTTTTGACGTTTATGTGTCCGTTGGTTTTTGATTTTGCTGTGCGCCGCGCCGCAGTCGCTTGAATTTCGCCGTCGGGCAGCGTTGTCGTTGTTTTTCCTATCCTCTTTTTCACTTTGAAAAATTGCGTGTACGGCGGCGAAAATTAATTTTCATGATTTGAATTGCAAAATGAGGCATTTTCATAATTATTTGAGTTGTGTTTGTCAAAGAAAAATAGAAAAAAGTACTTATGTGACAAGTTAAAATAGAAAAGAAAACGTTAAAAGTTTGTCTTAATAAAAACTGGATTTGCAAAAAAGAAAAGAAAGAAATTTTGCGTGAAGCTGAGCGCGCAGTTTGAAATATAAAAAAAAGTGTTTGATAGTGAATTGTTTCGAACCGTGGTATCGATATTTGAAGTGCATCAGTTATAATTTTTTGATTGTATACAGAGTTTTGGTAGCCTCAGGCACCAGGTGTTGCTTGTCTCACCAGCTACGCTACGATATCGCTGGCCGGCAGCTGTATCCGTTGTGTGCGCAATCAGCGCTAATGCTTTGCGCTTAAGGACTCATCATTTATGTGGCTTTGGTGAAAAGATAATTTTTTCAACTTGTTGGGTTCCTGGCTAGTTAAAGTTTATGTCAGAAGACCGCCAAATTTCTATACAATATTCATAGAATACTTCATAAATTACCCATCCACAATGGAGACCATAGATGAACAATCAAAAAGTGGTAGGTGGTAATCTCTTCGTATCTATACGGATCTGTATGTAAAATGCGCACAAGTACGTGACATGCTCTTGCGAAATATAAAGCTACCTTCTTCAAGATATTTGACTAGCGATCATTTTTACCTGCCTTATTTGTTTCTGCATGCTCGGCTAGCTTGTAGAAGTCCGTGGAATTTCAATATGCAAATACATGCTTATGTACATATGTATGTACACATCTGTGTTCGTATGGAATAGTAGCTTATGTCGGAAAGTTGCCTTTAGTATAATGCGGCATTTCCTTTATTCTTTAAACGGCAAGGCATTTTTTGATGAGACTTAATAAGAATATTGACTTGCTAGTATCGGAACTATTTCTTGCATGTTTATTTGCCAAAAGTTCTTCAACGGCTCGGCGCCAGTGAGTCATTCGCAATCGTATGCTGCGAATGCTGCATTATACTAACGCCAGCCTTTCGACATAAGCTGCTATCCCATACGAACACAGATATGTACTATATAGTATATAGATATCTACTATATATTATATAGATATCTTAAAATGCACATACATGTCTCTCATCAACTGGGTATCTAGTTCACACCTTGGGCAATTGGAATAACGAAAGTTCTCATACCTACCAGGTTCGTTTTAGGAATTTGTATGATGCTACCACACATTTTTAATTGGGTCGGTTGGGGTCTTAGCAATGATCATAACGGTATAATTTTTTTGAAGGGGAAGAAATTACTGGTGTTATTGAAGTGCAAAGTATCAGTTTTTTCATTTTCTTACCACTAAAATCTACTTTACATTTTGATGTCGTTTGAATGGTATTAAAAATATATATTTTTTTGATATATACATATGTACCTGTTTTATTTTTTCTGTAAAGTTTATGAAAAAAATAAGCCTTTATAAAAAAATTACAAAGTTTTATAAAAAATTAAGTTCTGGCAACGCACAGTGCGGCCGAATTCCAAAAGTGCNTCACTGTAACGACCTGTACCCTAAGCCCTCTCTTTACATTCATTTCTAGTGAGACCTTCTCCCAAGCACAACATTATTGTAATAAAAAGCGGAAAGTTATTAACGTATAAAAGTAGTTAGAGAATAGGAAACCAAATAAAACCAAATGAATTTTACGTCTGAAGGTTTGTAAATAACGTTACAAAATTTTTGAAAAGAAAACCTGTAACAGGATTTTTAAGAAAAAAATGTGAATGTATTTTTTCGTTTATTTTTAAACATAATTTTAGGTGTTAAATGCAACAGTAACATCACTCTGTTGGATGCTGCCTTTAAACCTATTTGAGTTTACGTAGAAAAATATTAGCTATAGAATAAAACTCAGATTTTTTTTTTTTAACACGCTGATACATATTAGCTTCACCTACATGTACAAATTTCGAACTTTTTAATTAGATTTCACAGAAAGATTTTGAGTATGCAGTTTGGAGGTCCATTTAATTTAAGTATAATAAAGTGCAAGCTTAAAGAAGCTGGGACTTAGGTTGATTTTTGTAAATTTTTTTTTTTGTTAAAGGCCTTGCTCATTTTCTTCATATCATCGAACATACTTCGTATGGAAGAAAATAGCTGCCACTGTCAACAAAAAAAAATCTCAAAAATCAACGGTAAGTCCTAGCTACTTCAAGCTTGCGCCTTGTGGCAAGACTATAAACCTGCATGCTCAAAATCTTTCTAAGAAATCTAATTAAAAAGCCCAACATTTACCAGACGCCTTACTGCATCCGACATTTCGAAATTTGCAACTCTGATAGTGGATTCGTAATTAGCGACCTTGAAAACGCCCTAGTACAAAATTTCGAATCATTTATTTCAACCTTAGAATTTTGTCCGCACTTTTGAATTTCGAAAGCACTGTGCAACGCAGAAAGAAGTTCTGCCCAAAAATACCTGCGATCGTTCATAGGTATGGGCTTGATCGAGATGCAATCACAACCGCGCTGTTGCGCGAATTATTAAAGTATCAAGTTCGTTGTGAATTTCCAGCAACGTTTTATTAGTTGGCAAGTTGCAACAGTATTGCGAATTTTCATCAGTGCTGCAGTACTGCCGCTTTTATTACGTACCTCGAACAGGCCCTATGTATATCAATATTTTTGTATGTCACAAGAGATATTTATATTACCTTTCTAATGACATACAAATCCTTGAAATATCTTAAATTTTTTATGAGATATTCAAGTTTGAAGAAATCTATTTTTTTGACCTTTGACCTTGAATAAAACTTAGTTTTTGTTTACACAAAAATAAATTATATTGTTGTAATCTGTATGAATTCCTCTATAGAGCCCACTATTTTTTGTTTTGTATTTTTTGAGAAATGTACGTATTCTGCACTTGTTCGGTTTAAATAAAATTTAAAGACATCATAATTTATTTTATTTTATTTAAAACTAGCCGTCCTCGTATGCGCGAGGCTTCGCCGATTGCGATTGACAACTAAACAGGTTGCCACCCTACTAAAAAATAATATATTATTGAGCATCTGGGGGCCTCTCATTTGACACCTCATTTCTTGTAATCTAACGAACAGCCCACATTCGACTAGGTGTATAGTGTCAAGTTAGCACTACATACCATTTTTTCTTAAAAAACGAGAGTTACAAATTTTTTCTTTCCAGAACAAATTTTAAAGTTAAAAGCTACAATTAATGGCATAGTAACATATTGGATATCTCAATTCTATCGACTAGGTGTATGGTGTCAAGTTAGAATTTTTTTTTTAAATGAGAGCTACAAATTTTTTCTTTCCACAACAAATTTACAACAAAAACACTACAATTAATGCCGTAGTTAACTTTTCCAATTTCGAAAAGTGTAGTGCTAACTTGACACACGTGTTGTTCGGACGTTCCGATTTTTCCAATGGATAACATTTTTTATTTAAGAATGAAAACACACTCGTTTTTTTAATGCAAATATGGGGTTTTATTGTAGATAAATCTACATCTATATGAAGGCCTTAATTAACGTTCGTTGAAGTTGTACATATCGACGCCTCCAAACCATACTATGCTAAGTCTGACTAAGCCTAAGCAGACATAGCATAGCATAGAATGGTTTGGAGACGTTGAACATTTTGCGCAAATGAATAGACATGAAGATTTTTTTGTTCATTTGTATGTGCGTACATAAAATTCTTTGCTAAATGTGTGGATTAAATGCCTCTAAATAAATTAAAAATAATCACTTCAACTGAGTTTTTGAGTTCGCTATTTAAAAGAATATTTTATGTGCTACATCCTTATACTTATGTATGTATGTATGTATTTGTCTTAATGACTGATACAGTTTTTATTATTATTTCGCCATTTTTTTCAACCTTCCTTGGAATCACCTCCGAGATTACATAATTACTTTATAAATTTTGACCACTTACATATGCATGTACATTAGGGCGGGTCGATTGTCAGGGGCACAGAAAAATTAACAGAGGCACATCGCGATTATGATTATTTGGGTAATTTAAAGCATTTTTGCCCAAGAAGGTCTAAAATGAATTTCGAGCCAGCGATTTTGGCTCACCTGTTGAAACAAATGTATTGAAAACTAGCCAAAATGTGAATCTGGGGGTTTTTGGAGTCGAGGAATCCATTTCTGGCATTAATTTTTTCTTTTGAGGGCCTTCAGAGCGCGTTTCCGTACTTTTTTTTTTTGGGTTTTAACGCATCTTTTCCGAAAATCGACAACATTATTGCGAAAATCCACGAAGTTTGACTCTCATAATGCAATTTCAATTTTTAGATAGCCTACAATGTTTGAAATGACCCAAATAACCATAATCGCGATGTGCCTTTGATGCAACAAATTTGACCCGCCCTAATATACATACATATGTATGTATGTATGTAGTTTAAATTTTTTATTTCTTCAAAAACATAGCTTATACCTACCACAACGAAAACCATGTAACTCCAAGCTTCACATCTTGTAAAAGTTTTATAAAAAAATCACCCAAGTTTCAAACAAATTTCATCAAAATTTTAAACTTTTTAATCAGATGTGAAAAGAAGATAATTGGTCCTTCGCGGACACCAATTGTGATTTTCAAGGAGCCTTATTGTAATGCACGCGTATCTGTATACATATTTACATACATATCGTCGTTTAAAGTGCAAAACCGCTTATTAACAAAATGCAAAACTGCGTATGTGAAGTTGTTGGTTCTCTTTTTTTTATAAAGCAATCGCATATCTGCCTAGTATATTTCAGGACGAATGGATAAGGATTAAGCCAAGAGCTTGTGTGAGCAAATCCAATTTTTGGCAGGCAATGTCAGTTACGCGGTTTTGCAGAATCACGATACGCGGTTTTGTACTTTAACCGCGACGATATGTATCTACTTGAAGGTATGTATGTTTTTCTGCCGTCAACAAAAAAAAAAAATACCGCCGTCATGTGCAACACAACATGTGGATCGCAAACAAAACAGGAAGAGAACCGAAAAGGCAAAAAACCATTGGCACTTTGTGTGTAAAAGCTGGAGATTAGACAGGATGGCAAATACACATACTTCATGGAATTAGGGACTCATATTGTTGTTGCTTTGAGGAATTGTTTTTGTGTGTTTCTCCCCTTGAATGTATGTACCTACTTATTCTGCCTTCGTACTGAATGTACGCTGGCGTGAACCTCGATATTGTCGGCCTGTTGTTTTCTTGCAACTTCTTTTCTCAATCTCTTGGAGTGCATTTCATACTCAAAACCTGCTTTAGATTCACGTTGCACTCTGCTTTCGCACAGGTAAATTTTTGCCTAGGAAATGCTATGTTTTTATTTGGAAGTTGTGTAGAACAGAGGATGATGATAACGTAAACTGCAGGTACAAGCATTCACATCTGTGCATAAAAGCATAGGTATATATGTACACAATATGTATGAATCTAAGAAGTTTTGACAAAACAACTTCTGTATGCGATTTTAAAATGCGTGATTTTAGATGAAAAGTTTATATAAGCTTCCATACAAAAGTTGAAAGCTGTAATAGTAAAACGCCATAGTAAACTACTCCTGTGATTGGTAAATGTAATAATAGATATTGTCCGCGCACCCAACCACTTAATATTTTACAGAAAAAATGGAAAATTCGAGATAAATTGTTTTATTAAATATGTACATATCTACAGATGAGTAGATACATAAGTACATACCGTCGGTGATACTGCAAAACGATGGTCTCTTACGTGCACCGGAATGCATCTGTATATCGTTACAATCTGATAAACGAATGACAAAACTGTCTACCTTTGGCTGATAAGATGAACGGTGACATAGAAAGTTTTGCAGTATCACCTACGATATGTATGTACATACTAGGGATGTTGCGAATGTGGAATTTTACAGATCCGCGGATGCGAATGCAGATCTCTAAAAGCCAACAGCCGACAATGGCGGGGCGGCGTTCGGCGCCTGAGGAATTTTGTACAACATTTTCATATTAGCTTCGTTCCCCACGCTTTTCGGGTTGCTCCGGCAATTAGAGCGTAAAAATAAGTTACTCTCTCACAAGTGTCAAAAATGTGCCAACACGTGCCAAAGTGCCCAAAGTGTGAGGAACGCAAAAAACCATATTTCGTGGCCGGAACCAACATATCAGCTCTAAACATTGATTTTATGTGTATTTATCTTATATGGCTAATAAAATTAGCAAATAACTACATTTTCTGAAAATTCTGTGATATTTTCCACTTTTGTTTTTATAAAAATTGCATTCGGATTTAAACAACAGCTGTCAAATTGCCCTTTTGCACATTTAAAAAGTCCGGGCTGTTTCGTGCACAAAGAAGAAGACATTTACGATCCAAAAGAGGAACGTATTCGCTCTCTATTACCCATTTTTCTAGCGTGAGGAACGCTTTCTGGGCTGTTTTGGGCATCCGCGGGTACCCGCGGGTTCGTGTGGAACAAACCTAATGTAAGCACACTGAAATACATTGTTTGAAGAACTACTTCTCGTATCAATAACGCTATTTTTACGAAATGAAAATTACATTTTAAAAGAAGTTTTTTACCTAGTTTGGCCGCTGAATAGGAATATGATCTGTATTTTTCCAAAAAAGCGTAGCTCAGAAAAAACATAGGAAACACGTTTTTTGATCGAAATAAATTTTTTTCAATACCACACACACAATACTACTTTTTTATATACTAAAACAACAAGAAAAGAAAAACAAAAAACTATAATGCTAATAGTATCTCAGAAAGCAGTTTGAACCAATGAATGAAACCGAAACCCAAACCGAAACCGTAACCGTTTAAAA
>NW_016159848.1:41368-53514 GCF_001687245.7 Rhagoletis zephyria | reverse complement strand
AAAAAATATGATTATTCCAAAAAATTTGTTTAAAAATTCAGTGCAATGTAGAGTAACAATAAGCGTATCATATAAAAGAATTATACCAGAATAAATTTTTTGATGCATACGGAAAATGTCCTTTACAAATTTTGTCCTTAAATATCCTTGAAAATACTTATTTGTTCTTGTAAACCAAAAAACTTTGTTGCTTTTAAATTCTCTCTCATTTGGTACCCATATTGTTTTTTACATAGCCAAATTTTTTTAAATAATTTTTTGAATCAATCATATCTTTAAAGTCCTTTGAAAAAAAGCCTGACGTCAGAGTGAAAAATTGTAAACGCGGTTATACTGTGTCGTGTGTTTTTTTTTTGTTTTTTTTTGTTTTTTTTTTTTTTTTTTTTTTTTTTTTTTTTTTTTTTTTTTTTTTTTTTTTTTTTTTTTTTTTTTTTTTTTTTTTTTTTTTTTTTTNTTTGCTTAGCAATTTCAAAATTAAATATGGTGCAACGGCGAGCTAGTCGCTCACTAACAGTGCAAATGGAGAGCAAGAGTAAAAAATGTGCATCCACTGCTCGTCGTCAGCGCGTCGCATCTCCTCAGAAAAGTTGTACGACCGACCAATACAATCGTATGATTGCAAATACGGGTTGATATGACTTTTTGATGGTTGCTGGCTGGTTGTTGGTTGCTAAGCAAGCATACTCACCAGTCCCAGACAAGAAGAGGCCACCTTCTGCGTGTTGAGTCTTTGAGTTTAATTGAATTAGCAGCGGGATGCATTGTTGTATGTTATTAAAGGCTTATTTAGCTGCAATAGTTGCCGTTGCACGTACATACATACATACAAATGTAAACGCAATATGTATTTGTTTTATTACTCGGTGTGGCGATGTGCAGATGCTTGTGTTACAATAATTTTGTATTGGTGGGATAATAAGTTGGAATAGTCGCCCAGTATTTAGCAAAATCAAATTGAAGTCTCAGCTGTGGAAAGAGACACTTGTTTATGAAGAATACACTTTCTCTCTAAATACCGTCCCGCGCCTTTAATGACATTATGATCCTTGACTTGCTGCGACTTTTGCTACAATTAAAATACTAACGGCAAAGAAATGGCTAATTGGCAGAATTTCTGGCTGCTCTCTGGTTATTCAAGCAAACATCGTTTCAATCATGTGACTACGTACATACATACATACATACATACATACATACATATGCACATACATATGTATGTATGTATGTAGGGTATTACGTGCATGCATTTAAATTTACTCCATTGCAATTGCCAGTGTCGGAAATTTGTTGAAAGTACTTAACTACATATGCGCCGTTTATTTGGAAAATGGCATAAGTCCTTTTGTTTTTAAATTGTTTTCATTCACAATAAAGTAGAAGAATGAAATTCGAGAATATGATCGTGTGTCTATTAATACCTAACCCATAATTTTTTCAAAAATAAATGCTGCAAATTTGCCTTTAAAAGGACATTTTCAATACCTATTCGTGCTTATGCACCAAATAATTGTATATTTTTTGTATCTTTCATTAACATTGCACTAAATTTTTTAAATAATTTGAAATTTCAAAGTCCTTTTAAAAGAAATACTGATGAAACTAAAAACGCGGTTTTACTGTATTTGGCTCCTAGTTTTGTGAGTATACATAATTAGTTTGTGTAAAATTTTCGGTGTAATGCATGTTTTTTATTAACTTGTTTTTTGTTTTTTGAGTGACTTATGCCACTTTCAGAATAAATATCTTCGTTATACCGCTGATTAGTAAAACTTCTCTCTAACATATCCTCAGCATTTTTCAACATTTCAATGCATTTTTTTTTTTAAGGAATAGACACCGCTAATTTGTAATTAGTGTTATCATTAACTAGATTTGTTTTTTTGAAAAGTTGACTTACGCCACTTTCAAAATAAACGGCTCATGTACACACATATGTTGTAAGTATGTATGTATGGATGTATGTACATGACTGTTGTCAATATGTTTGCTTTCTCATGCAGTTAGATGTTTACATACAAATGTGGTATGTGTACGTAGTACATTCTCAGTCAAACATTTGCATATTTCATACTTTGTTGAATAAGCACTTGATTTAGTATCTTTGAAATGCAGTTGCAATAAAATGATTTGCGCAATTTTCAAGATGCTTTCAATAATTGATCCCTGCACTGCTCATAGCTAACAGCGGTCTTACTCGATATGTATGTATTTGTATGTATATGTAAATGCTACTTTTTTGTACCCAGCAGAAAATCTGACTAGCTCACGAACTAGCGTAGAACTAGACCTTTTGCCGACAGTACTTGTTCTAGCTCAATACCCAAGCAATGCTTTCAACTGCCCAGTTTTACACGGCAATGTAATTGGCGGTGGCAATTGTCGCCCTGTGCATTACTTTGCAACTAGTTTTTAACCGGTTCTTATTTTTTTGCTAAATGGGAAGGATTAAACAGGATGGCACTTTTTTATCCTCAATATGGCACCCACCTCCTAGTTAAGGAGAGTTGGCAGCCCTGTCTACGGGTAGTGAGCATTTGAACATTTACACCGCAAGTTTCAACTGTGTCCCGCTCTGCCGCCGTTTTGCACCAGTTCAGAGATGGTTCGGAAATATGCAGTTCGGAACTAGCGCTTTGCCAGGTGGTCTCTAAATTTGACTGGAGGGTATCTATGTACTCGTATGTACCATACATTCGAACGTACCGGAAAAGTAGCATTTACATATGCAAATACATACCGTGTAAGAGCGCTCTATAAGCAACAACAATAGATGGCAGCGCATGAAAAACACAGGCAGGGAGATGTGTAATAAATAGCTATCTACAATTATGGCGATCGAAATATTTTTGCTGGCTAACCATTCAATTGCGTTTTGGAATTTGTACTATCTTCTAAGTGTACGAGTGTCTGCAAATAAATAAAAAAAAAAAGAATACAAATATACCAAATGTCTGCATTACGCTAATTTATAAATTTTTTTCTAGTAATGATTTTAAAAATTCCATTCAATTTTAAGAATAAACGCTAATTTTCTAACTACATATAGTAGAAAAATTGAAAATGATTACTTTTTATCAAAAAAAAAAAAATAAAATAAAAAAATAAATAAATTTAAGTATTGGAGTGATTTATCGTGTTTTTGATTTAAAGGTATAAGGCCACTTTAGAGACTGAAACTACGCAAACTGGAAGGATAGCGGTGCGCATTGTGAAGCATTTTTACGATGAGGTCGTTTATGGAAGGTCCTTGGTCGGGTTCCTGCAAATTTTCAAATAACGATGAGATACTACGATTTTTCTGGTATATTCTAAAGCTTAAGTTAAAAAACAAACAAACAAAATATCAGATTACATCGAAATTCCTTACACAACACATTTTTAAAAGATAAGAGGTTAAAATTATAAGCGAATCGACTGACTTTTTTTTGACTTTGGTCCTTTTGAGACAAACGGGTTGAAATTTTTAACAGACATTATCATTAAACAAACCCAAAGCCAGGTTGTCGATTTAGCCACTCTAGTGCACAACTCAAAACTTTCTCTTTTCCATTGGAACGATTGGGGTTCGGTTTCGCCGTCACAACCGTTGAGCATATCAGGATCATTATTGACGTCACTTAACCTTTAACGATGGAGGTGAATTTTTTGGACATAGTCTATGACCCCTTCGAATTTTAGTTAGAAATTTGAATACAAATTGGCCATTTTATAATTATTTTTTCTTTTAAACTAAGCTACTAGATTTTTAAGCTAAAATAAATTCAAAATTTTATTTTTTTCTTTTAAAATCAACAACAGTCCCACTTTATTTCACAAGGCTTTTATTATTCACAAGAACGAAAACATCACATAGTAAACTTGTAAAAAAAGTGTAAAATAAAAATTAATAATCTAAAGCTTAAGGCATTCTTTTCACACAAAAAATATATATTTAAAGAAGTACAAGAGATCATATTAAAAAAATGTAATTGTAAAAAATAAAGGTCAACCTTCCTTGAAAGAAAAAGTTGCATAAACGTTGAGGAGTGGTAATTTTTACACAAGCATCGGCATTTCTCCGCCCACGCTACACCTCCAATGAGAAGATACTGAGAGAATCAAGTTGCTGGAGCGCAACATAGGAGAGTAATTCAAAAAAATTTTAAGAGGGCGTAAAATTTTACCACCACCTCAACAGTTAAAGGTTAACAGCTCCTGAGCAATGCTCATTCGACGGTTCTTTTGGTCCAAGTTAAGCAGCTTCGGAACACATTTCGCTGACAAGAGTTTTAAGCCAAAATATCGGAAAAAATTACATGGAATTAAATGGCATGGAGATGCCAACGTCTTCAGCCAGTTCCCCAACACCGTTTTCATCACATCCTCAACGCTTTCAACCGTTGTTGCCGTGCTGGGCTGCGTTCAGAGCGTGGTTCGTTATTGGTGTCTGCTGTCAAATAAATAATGCTACACACTTGAAGCTGTTCTATCAACACATTAGTTGGTAATAAGTAGTAGTTACATTGGTTATGGCGAAATAATCCCAAAGAGTTTTCCGATTCCTAGTTTTGAAAAAAATAATTCAGCTGGTCGCGCAAAACAATATCACCCAAATTCATAAAAAATAAAGAAGACTTTAACTGCTTTATAAATCGGAAATTTGTATGAAAATTTCACTTTATAGAGCTCTACAAATCTGTTTTATTTTTTATGAATAAAGCCATATAACTTTTAATTTCATAATTAAAAATTTTCTCACATTTTATCACTTACATACATACATATGTACATATCGTGTACAAGTGTTCTTACGCATACACCTTATTGATATGTATTGTTTGCACTTTTCAAAGCATTTAATTGAAGTCAAATGGTTATGCAAACAGTTCCGTATGTGCCCTTCTTCTTTTTCGTCATTTGAAAAGGAATTTTACATTCGTAGTATGTATGCTATTAAAATCTCGAGTATTTTGCACGAAAGGTGTCAGAAAAAGCAAAAAAACAAAAAAATACACTTCATTGCCAAGTTTCAATTCTGCAGACGAAAACGAAAAGAAGAAATTGGTGAGGGGAAATGGAATTATTCAAACACAAGTGGTGGAAGTAAAAATGCCACAACAAAAGAAAAGCCAAAAGCCAATAGTAATCCTAAATAATGAAAAGCAAGCAAGAGGAAAGTAGAAGCGTAAATCAGCGAAAGCGTAAAACCAGAACAAAACGTGCAAAAGCATATTGCATTCAAAATTGCTTTGGCATCGATGTGTCATACATAACTATATTTGTTATTTACAAATGCATGTATGTATGTTTAAGAGTGAAGTGTAAAAAAATATAGATTTAATAGATTATTTACAAAAAAAAAAAACACGCCAAAAATGGACGTTTTCAGCGCGAAGAAATACTTAGATTTGTTCATAACACCACGCTCTGCAGGCAGTTCCTTGTCGGGAGCCATAGACGTGGTCGACAGGCCCTGAACGGCATTCACAGGGAGTCAGTCTCGAGTTATGTAGGCTCTAGACCTGTGAATGCCGTTCTAGGTGCACAACCACCGGACATAGACGAGACGGAGCTTCATCTGCCTCGGGAGACAAGAACCACAATAGCCCAACTTCGCTCTGGCTACTGCAGCAGGTTAAACTCATACCTGGGCAGACTAAACGCGAATGTGCCGAATGAGTGTCCGGAATGCGGAGAGACACCACATCACTCGAAGCATGATTAAAAAATATTTATAAAATTTATATTTTTAAATATTTATATCATGACTCGAAGCATCTCTTCGTATGCCCGGAAAACCCAACAAGCACAACCCTAACGCCTTTGTCCCCGTGGACCGACCCCATAGAGGCTGTACGCTTTTTAGGGCTGCCGTTAGTGAAACTTGACGACAACGACTGAGATATTAACCGATCTGGCTGGGGTTGTTGTAGCCGCTACAGCAAAAACAACCACAACTAAGATTTGATTTGAGAGAAAATTTATGCTGCTGCGAAACTCGAACACTTTTTGGAAGACAGTTTTGAGGACATCATTTATTAGAACACCGATGTTTTATGGCAGGGATTTGCCCACTTGTTCTTTTACCCAAACTTTGTTCACATAACGGTTGTTTGTCACAGCCTAAAGAAATCAAAATAGATACAGAAATATGGGCGAATCCAGCGAAAAGTCAATATATTCAACTATTTTTATTGAGCCTGAGGTCGTTTTTAATGAAAACTTATTGTGGAAAAGCAACAATAATTTGAAAAAATGGTAGAAGTGATAGCTATTTCGGAAATCACCACATTTCCTCATCAGACTAGAAAACGGCCTCAAGCTCAATAAAAATTGTTGAATATAATTGTTATAAGGCCATAAAATAACAAAAAAAAAATAAAAGTCCTATAAGGTCTCGTTAGGTGGCGCCAGGGTCGAGATATTTTGAAAAACTGTATTTATGCTCTGATTTGTTTCACATTTGGCATGTTTAGTTGAAACGTAGTAGGACATAGATTTGCAAAAAATTGAACCGCTGGTGGCACTGATGTCAAAATAAAAAGTACGTTCGACATAAAATGCGTATTTTATTCCCGTTAAAAATCCTTTCAAGAACAGTACTAACAAAACTTTTTTAATGGAAATTTTAGTAACGTGACGCCATATAATTCAGCTGATTAAACATAAAACAGAAAAGATTTCTACATTTAAAAACTTGGAAAATTTAGCTTAAACATTTACAAAATAGCATTTAATTGCTATATAAATCATACAAATTTAAAATCTTTTAAAACTTTGACTTCAATATTTTTTTTTTAACATTTTGTCGTACGAGTGTCACGTAACGCCAAATTAGAAATACCCATATACAGTGACTCAAACAAGTGGCCGCGTCTTGATTTTTTTTTTTAATATTCTTCATTGTTATGTTATTATTTTTTTCTATAAAAATATTGTCCAAGCTTTAGCCGAAACCATATCAATCACAGTTTCAGACTTTATACAAAATTTAAGAAAATTCAAAAGTTTTAATCAAAACTTGAACTTTTAAATCCGAGTCTTTTTGCAATTTTTTCCATATAAGCATGAATTTCTTATGAAATAAAGTGCGGGATACTGTTTGCAACAAAATTAAAAAAAAAAAATCAACTCCAGTTTGTGTAAATTCCACTTGTTATATTAAAAAAAAAAACCGCAAAGGCAGTCCTAAAAAAACTCGATTTTTTAGCCGGTTAAAACTTGCACTAGACTAAAATTGTTTGTTTGGGCTATAAAACTGCATACCCAGAAATGTTATGATTGAGATTAAAAATTTGTTGAATTTTGCTAAATTTTGTATAAATATTTATATGGTTTTGGTTAAAGCTTAGACGGTATTTTTATAGGAAAAAGTAGAATAATTTTACTTCTTAGATCAATGCCGTCTTACATTTTCTTCTTAAACCAATTTTACTTAAAAAAACAATCACTTTCCGAAACATTGAGTGCCCACCGTAGCCTGGTGATCGGGACAAATCCATTTGTTACAAGTCTTGCACCACTTTTTTGTGGATGGACTTAGGGTTCAAGCCTTGGTCAAAGCTACATCGCAATGGCAAACCTCGGAGTGTAGTTCTGCCATGAAAAACAGCTTCTCATAAAAATGCAATCGCCGTTCGGAGTCGGCGTAAAACTGTAACATCAAGGCGCACGCCACAAATCGGGTGAGAAGCTCGGCCAAACACTAACATATTATTATAATTATTATATACAGTTACGGTCAAAATAATAGAATCAAGATTCACAATGATGCTGTTGGCAACTTATCTTTATTTATTTATTGTTAATAATTTTCATTTAATCATCAGATACCACATAAATAAAAGTTTCAAAGCTTGTACGAATTTCAAAAAAAAGATAATAAAACTTAAAAAAGTGTCATCAAAATTACAAACTTTTTAATCAGAATCTTAAGAACATTTTCGGGTATGCAGTTTTGTAGCTCAATCAATTTTAGTATGATAAAGTGCAAGTTTCAAGTCGCTAAAAAATACCGTTGATTTTTTAGATTTTTTTTTTGTGGAGGGTGGCGCATTTTTTCCATATAAATGTAAGTTTTGTTCATGCGTTACATACATGCTCGAAATATTGCTTCTTTATTATTTCATTAAGATTGACTATTTAGTGGTTCAAAGCTGTAACAATTTCGTGTCTTTTTGCACCGACATATGTACATACATACATACGTACATACATATGTATGTACGTAAAATTCTTTGAGCGGCTGTCAGCCGTCAGCGTATTGTCGAGACGTCGAATGGTCGTTGTCTGCTCTCGTTGCAATGTCTGCTTCTTGGATATGCTCTCCATACATATGTATTTATATTTGGGCGTTACCAACTGCTACTGGCGGGCTCTGACTTAAGGATCGCTGGCGCGGCTATTAGCGATGTTGTATCGAGCATAACATCACCTTTTATTTGTTTTTATCTCAACTTTTTCGGTACTTTCTTGGCATTAATTACGATTATTTTTATTTTATTTATTTATTTATTTATTTTTATTTTTTGAAAAGGTAAATAATAGAGTGTCATTTATGGGCGAATTCGCAACATTTTTCTCATTTGGGAATATTTTATTCAATATACTATATCAAAGTACATTATGTACTTATGTAAATATGTATGTTTAAAAGTACTTAAAAATTGCAAACAAAATAAAAATGCTAACATTCCATTTGCTTTTTTTTTTATAGAAATGTCAATTTCACCCTCACCCTCGCCGGAGAATCTCAGGATCTGTCTTGTTGGTGATGTTGTCAACGATGCGGAAACCGTGGAGGCTGCACGTTGCTTTAATGTTCCTGTCATCACCTCTGAGAATGGCTTGGATGTTCTCAACGATTATGAGTGGCGTACCTATTTTGTGCTGAAAGATTTTGAGGGCCCCATTTACGATGCGATACACAAGAATAAGCAATGGTAAGTGAGATAGATACAACAGCGCATATGATTGTTTGCAGATGGTAAATATCAAGTATGTATGTATGGTACATATGTATGTCGTATGTGTGTACGTACAGGCAGGCAAAACACATTCTTGTCGTACTTAGTTATGCTTTACGCAAATCTCTGCACGCGCTGACTAATTTTTGCAAAAACCCAAATCGCGCTGAAACATACATATATATACATACATATGTATTTAGAATGTTCTTAAATTAGCGCAAGTGTAGTATCTTTCAAATGGCACTCACTTGTGCATTGGGATCTATTTTTAGATAATTTCTATTGGATCTATTTTTAGATAATACATACATACATATGTATGTCCGTGTGCGGATATGGCACACCATAATGATTAAATGGTAGATGTTGTATTGCTTTGATTGTTGTTATGCTTTTGTTGTTTATTGCTTTTATTTTTAAGGGGTTGTGAGGCATATCAATGGTTTCCATAAATTGCCGCCATATGTCATCTTCGTTTGGCACCCTTTGTTGGCGGCCGGAAGTTTTGATTTGTGTAACTTGGGCACTTACATTAAATAGCGTGCCAGACGGGGCAATATTTCCAACTTTCGCTGCAAGTGCTGTCAAACCATTCGAGTGTTGCCGTGTGACATAGATCGCAAATTTGTGAGAAATAATAACCGAGCATTTTGAGTAAAATATCAAAAATGTTTGTAAATAATTATTTTTCGCAAGTATAAAGTTAATTATAACCAAGGCCAATAAAAAAAACAACCGGTAACGGGGCTTCCGGTCGGATTTTAGTACATATCGAGAAAGTTTGCCAGAAAACTATTCGCAGTGTGAACAGCCAAAATGCGTTTTCAGAATTTTTCCTGCAATTCGCTCTTTCGAAAGGCACTTTACAAGCAAAGTATGCATGAATCGTCCTGCAACTGCTTCCTGACATTTTTCAGTTTGAGGCTGGTAGTCGATAGTCGTCTACAAACGCTTACTCTACTCAGCTCTGGGAATAAAAAAGAAGTATGCAAATATCTCTAAAGGTCCTACCTTTTTTAATCCTAATTGGCGGTTAAGTGCGAAAGAGAAAGGTAACAGGTTGTTAATATGATAAAATAAGGAAAGATACAAAAAACGTATTAGTTCCTTACACTGAACCAAAAATCCAACTCTGGGTCAAAGAAAAACTTTCCTTACTTCAAGGTCGAAAATTCTTCCGAATGTGTAATTATTCTTTGGAATGTGTAAAAACGTACACGAAAATATGGAAACGTGGATGTAATCTATCATTTTGAAGAAATGTTGTTGTTGTTCCTTCCCATTTTTCTTCATTTTGATTGCTGTTTTTCTTCAATTAAGAGAAGTTTCTTTTTTTGGGTGTAAGATTAAAATATTCGATTTGACAGAAATGTCAAAAGTAGATATACTAAAATGGATAGCGAGACCGTTGTTCGCCGTCCATCTAGTCACCCCGTTTAGCTAACCTTAGGTTAGATTATAAAAAGGTGTTGTAAATTTGTTTTTTATTTCTAATAAAATATTTTCGGAATTCTCACCAAAATTTTTTCAGTTAAACTTAATTTGCTGTAGTTCGTATTATCTGAAATTTCATTAATAAAGGCTTATTTTTGACCGACCTAAGAAATGTATGTTCTTTTGTTTTGATTAGTATTTATCTAAAAATTGGCCCAAGCATTTCCATTGTATGAAATGGAAATACATATATCTGTATCAATTAAAATTAAAATTGATTGCTTATTTTTCATATACAGCCTCATTGCGAGAGTCGTGTCGAATGCTAATCGATTTTCGAGAGTCCAATCGTATCGAAAATTTCATGTTATTGCCTAAAATTTCGACTCGACTAGAGTAAACTCACCTTGCGATATATTGGTGGTGAGTTTTGTTAAAATTACACAAACTACCAGGATGAAGAATATATGTTATTGTGTATTTCTGACAAATTGAAGCAAAAAGTAAGAAGTTTTTTATATTTTGAGCATTAAAAACATTTGATTGATTAATGTAGGAACAAAAACCAAATGTATGTGCATTTTTAATTGATTCAATAGTTTTTTTCAGTGTCAAAATATGTATATTTTTAAATTCAATTTATCAAGTCTGTTTTGTTAACAAACATATTAACATACATATAAACATTTATGTAGTTCTTCGAAAATATAATGTGCTTCTTCAGATTTATTGAATACAAAATATACACCAATCAAAAAAAGTTTCCAGTACAATTTCCTTTTACAATATCTGTGCATAATGTTTTTCACAAAAATATTTTTTTTCGTAAATTTTTTATAAAATATAATTCTATAACATAAACTATTTGAACATAAGTTTCAAACTTGTTCTAAAATTCAGAAGAACTCGCAAAATTTTCAGGAAAATTTCAAGTTTTTTTGGCAAAATTTTTTTAAAGTTTTTTGTTATGCAGTTTTGTAGCCCATACAATTTTATTATAATAATATTCCGATTTGAAGTAGCTACAAAATCCCGTTGATTTTCGATATCTTTTGCTGACGGCATCAAACATTTTTCCGTGCAAAGTATGTTTTTGTATATAAATTTCTTCTGTAAAAAAAATTTATTTGTTTTAAAAAAATTTAAAACAATTGAAATCATACATACCACACTCATATCGGACGCTTTTTGCCACGAAACCTAAAACTCGCTTGACTTACAGCTAGTGATATATTTATCGCAATATCTTTTTCACCACAGTTACAGAAACACTCGCTTGCGATAAAAGTGAAAAAGCGTTATATTTTACGATATAAGGTGTATCGCAAGGTTACAGAAACGCGCTACTGGTAGGTAGACAGAAAATAATACGCAATGCTGCTACATTTCCGATGTGCTTCTAAAAAGCGCAATTTTTTTTTTTTAATTGCTTGTCGCTCGCCCACCACAGTCACCCCTGTGGCGCCTGCAAGCAAGCTTTCCACTTTCCACCACTCACAACGCCATATATCATAAATATCCATCTGTCCGCAAATATGTAAGAGCATATGTTAATACATACGAACGTGTGTACCAGGGAAGCCAACTCGTGGGGAATTCCCCGATTTGCGTGGGGAATCGGCGAATGGACCGTTTTTTGTGGGGAATTTCAGTGAACATGGGGAAGCGGGGGTTGCATTTTTGTGGGAATTAGGTGTACAAAATTTTCAATTCACTAATTTCATAATAATTTAAAAATAAAGTAAGTTGAAATGTCTCACCCGT